>NC_048911.1:1691965-1769465 GCF_011077185.1 Oxyura jamaicensis
CCAGTGCCTCACAACCCGTTCAGTAAAGAAGTTCTTCCTAACATCCAACCTAAACCTCCCCTGGCGCAACTTTAGCCCATTCCCCATTCCAAATACTTGCAGATAGAAATGAAACAAGATTTAAGTCCAGACACATGAAAGAAGCCAGATCACCTATTAGATGCTTTTGTTGATGATGTTAAATGCTTGGACCCATCGCTGTATTTCAGAACAGAAATTGCTGATAGCGTCATCATGGTAGACACAGCTGAAGATAGAGCTTTGTAAGCTACACAGTCCAAGAACGTAGAATGTAGTCAGTTGTTCCATTTCTCATCTGCTTTTGCAGCTCCCTCAAAATTTGGCTATTTGGACACCCTTAACAAAACATCAGAAGGTCTGATTATTCACAGTTAAAATCTACCTATATTTGAGGAAAATGAGAGAGCTTTGCAACTTTCAGAGATGGAAGTGTATGCTGTGACCTCACCGAGCATGACAGACACTAAAAGGCCTTTCAGCTGATTTAACCAGATTTCTTGAAGTTACTACTTATAAAAGGAACATGTGCAGGGATATAAAATGAGCATCCCCATGGTACCATCATATATGCCAGAGCACTACAGATTATTAAGACATAGACTTGCCCCCTTCATTCTACAACAGGTCTTATAATGCCTCACATTAATTGGAGGAGAGCTCAGCAGCTCCGAAGAGATTATTAAGATCAATTATTAATTCCTCTTCCATTCTTTTATCTGTATTAAACCTCATCATTAGAACCCCACTAACAAAATAACTAGAATAATAATAGTAATAAAAAGTAATCCAAAACTAGTCCTCCAATTAACGAAAAATAGAATAAATATATATTACATTCAATATGTATGACTGTGCTTTCTCTTTGAAGTAGATGTTGTGATGCGATTTTTCTTTTAGAGACAATACGACATGCAGGGAGCACCCTACATTTCATGAAGTTTAGGGGCAGACACAAAACGCATGCTCCCAGCCTGCTCCCAAGCCCCTCTGTACATTGGACTGTGCTTTCTCAACTGGGAAACAGTAAGGGTGAAATAGAAGCACTGACAACAAAACGAGGTTGGGTTTTGTTTTTTTTATATCTGAAAAAAGGCAGAGAGTTTGTGGACATATGTGGTGGCTGAGAAGGTGTTTGTTTAAAATCTCTATTTGCTGGAGGTCCCTGGGGGATCAGAGAGTGGGAATGAGAGATCCTCACATCTTAACCAAAGAACTTGAATGTGAAAGACATTAAGCAGGAGTGGTACAGAGCTGGTAGTAACAAACGGAAACAAAGCTCAGAAAGGTTAAAAATGGTACAACGAAAATCTTCCCCTTTCAACTGCTTGAGCTTTAGACTTTTAATCCCAAGAGCTCTTCAATTCTCTACTATGTCTCCAAGGAAAAACAGGGAAGTCTGGATCTGATATTTCTAACAGAAAACAGGGAAGGAAGGAAGGAAGGAAGGAAGGAAGGAAGGAAGGAAGGAAGGAAGGAAGGAAGGAAGGAAGGAAGGAAGGAAGGAAGGAAGGAAGGAAGGAAGGAAGGAAGGAAGGAAGGAAGGAAGGAAGGAAGGAAGGAAGGAAGGAAGGAAGGAAGGAAAAAGAAAGAAAGAAAGAAAGAAAAAGAAAGAAAGAAAGAAAGAAAGAAAGAAAGAAAGAAAGAAAGAAAGAAAGAAAGAAAGAAAGAAAGAAAGAAAGAAAGAAAAGAGCTAAGAACTAAACAAACAACCTTTCAAAGCATTTTGTACAACCTAACAAAGCAAATGGGATAGAAGCAGGCTGCTTTTTTTTCCTCCCTTCCAGGTCACCTTTATCCATGACACACAGCAACAAAAGCAGAAAAATGAAAGTTAAGGCCAACAGCCTGTCCTTAACTCGTCCTGCTGTGCTTTGGTACTGCAGGGCTCTCAGATTAATGTGGATGTCACACAGCATATGCTGCAAAAGCGAGGCACCACAGGACGTGTTAAGAGTGGAGGGTTAAGGCTTTGGGCACTCTTATCAAGGTAAAGCTCACAGCCCTGAAATGGTACATCTCCGTGGATTTAGGCTTTTGTTACTTGGATCTCTTCCCTCAGATCTGCAGGCAGGAGCGTTGTGGTCATTGAACTTGTGCAAGTGGCTTTCCTGAGCACTGAATTATGCAACTTTGCCTCAGCTTGCCTCTATTTTTACTTGCTGCTTTTATTTTTGGAACAATCTATGCATTCCAGGTATCATGAACACATTGAGATCCCCCAAATCTCCAGTACTCTTAGCTGGGTGCACAATGCCACACAAAGCTTTTGCATAAGTTCATTTTTTATCTTGCAGAGCAGACAAAAGACTTTTCAAACAAGCAGAACATAAAGAGTAATCCGTCATGCAAATTCTAAAGGAAATTACCGGGGAAAAATGAAAGTCCAGTGTGAAAATGAGCAGAATTCCATGTACAACCCTTGTTCTCCGAGATTACTGGCAGTTATCGCAAGCTAAGAGCTAACAAAGTTCAAGTCTTCCTAAATTTCATATTAAGGACAAAGGCTGCACATTTAAAGTGACAACTACTTCTTCACCTCTGGGTCAAAATCCATTTCAACAGTGTCTCAACAGCTTAAGTCTGTTATAACTATGGTATCAATAACTGGAGCACATAAACAAATAACTCTCCAAATCACAAGCTGTGTTCAAAATTGTGCACAAAAGGCAGTTTTGAACAGTTAAAATGATCCTCCGAGATGAAATGAAAAGAGAGTGAAATCAAACATCACAGGCCTGTTTCAGAGATGGAGCTTCCACCTAAGCCAGCAAACCTAGCCCTGCACTGAGGCCTGCTCAGCAGACCTGCCCACAGGGAGAGCTCAGCTGTGCATTTCTTACAACCAACCTGCAGCAGGAGATGGTCAGAATCTAAATTTCACCTTCGGTAGCCAGGTAGAGCATTGCAACTGGTGTGTGCTTCTGGAGGCAGGAGACAGGTGAGATACCTGAAAACCCAGCAGTGAGCGCTGCCCTGTGAGCTGGGAGCAGAAGCTGGGAGAGAGCCAGGGCTGAACTTTTGTTTCCTTCCCATATGCTCCCAAGACATAACGAGCTGCACTCTATAAATGTGGCCACCAAAGCAGAAGCTATCTCACAAAACACATATAACAAAAAAATAGTAATGGTTCTTTGCAGCTTATAAAACCTTACCAAAATGTATTTTTTTTGCATTCAAGATGCCCCAGCAAACTTTGAGCTCCCTAGGAAAGGAAAAGGATGCTCCCCTAAGTCTTAATTACATGACCAGCACTCCTCATTTCCAGCGGTAAGTCTCCAGGCAGGTTGGGAGTTCTTTCTGGGAGCCCGTCCGCTCCTTGCAGCCTCCACAAGGGGAAGGTAAAGCCCTGCTGGAAGGGCTGGAGTGCCAGGTTCTGAATTTGCAAACAGGCAATTCCTAAATAAGAGAGAGAAAAAGGAGAAAAACAAACTGAACCCCAGCCCCCACAATCCTTGTTAGCCAGTCCTCACATTGGAGAGGCTTTATATTCACACATTTTAAGAAACCTAAGGGGAACGATAAACCCAATTCAATTTAATTGGGTGCTCTCCTGACAGAATAGTTATTAATAAGATTGCATTGTACAAACCTCAGTGAAATCCCAAATGCAGTCAGATGCACTAGCAAAAACATTTAACACCCAGCAAGCAACATGCTACTGGATTGTTGTTGCTCCTCTCCTTTGCTCTTCCCCCTCCAATTCTCTCTCCTTTCATCCAATTCTCAAATAATAAAAAAAAAGGCAAAAAAAAAAAAAAAAAAAAGCTCATCTCGAACAGCTCCTATAAATTATTCACATGATATTACAGTGTATGTCAGCAGTCTCACAGTGTTTAAAAAACTTAACTACAAGCCAATTAAAATGTAAACTGAGAAAGACGGATGGGGTTGGGTCGCTCTGGTGTGAACTTGAGCAGCTCATAACAATACACACAACTTCTAGACCTGCTAATTTGACAGCTACTTTCATCAGCAGAGGCTTTTTCTTTCTTTACCACCTCCCCCCACCCTTTTTTTTCCTTAACATAGTGTTTCTCAGAGGACAAGCCAGTCTACATCCAGCAGATTAATCCCCCAGGTCTCACAATGCAGTATAGGCATTCAGTGTTTTAGTTACTAACAGGCTCAGATTAGGTTTGTGCAGTGGGAAAGGGGGCCAGGGGGGGCCTTCCCTTCTGGAGACACCCATTATTAATTTTTTACAACTAAACAACTGCAATGTGACAAATTGTATTTCTTAAATGAAGTCACTGATTTCTCACCAAAACAAGAACAGAATATATTCAGTTGCTACAGAAAATAAAACCCTTCCAATAAAGAGATTTAGGATTACCCGGTGCACCAGTGTAGCAAGACTGGACATCTGCCTAAATTGCTCAGTGCTAGACTACTGAACAAGCCAGGCACAGATTAGCTTTTACACTGATAATGACACCAATTTTAATCTTCACGGGTTAATTACTAAAGCACCATTAACTCAAGTTCTGAACTCACAGCCAGAAACATCAAGGGAAAACCTCAAAAAATGAAAGCGATACAGACAAAGTCAATATTTAACCAGGGAAATTTAAGCCATACCTAGCTAAAATCTTAAGGAAATGGAAACATCTTGACTTCCTTCTTACCCACACTACTTGGACTATCATAAATAAGTCATGTCCTTTATCTGTACAATGGGGATGACGGTGGCATACCTTAATGGTGAAAATGGTTAGATCGAATGTGGTAAGAGAGAAGTAATCATTACTGCTACCTGCTTATTCTCTCTCCCCTTTGTGAGAAAGGTGAAACCTGGGAAAGGTTCTCCTGTGACCAGCAGGACTCCACTAACCAACCAGTCACTGCACTGACAACGCATGCTCCGCCATCCCAATTTGATCTGGCATTCTTGTGTCATCCTAAATGACAGCGTAATTACAGTCAGATTCCTGTGGAATAAAGGACATACTGCCTGCAGTCAAACTGGGACTGTGCAGAGCAGAGAGAGTAGCATCGACTTGGGATCCTCCCCTACCACATGTGGAAGGGTTACAAAATGTAACCCTAACTGAAAGGCATCAGTCCCCAAGAAAGCCGGCCGCAGGAAAACAGCCATTAGAGTGGTATTACCCCACTTCCTAATGGGGTGATGAAGGAAAAGAAAAAAAACAGCTTTTCAGAATAGCCAGCGTTCTGTTGCAACCACAAATACTCTATTTTCCTGTTTGGGGATTTCAAATTTTAGTATATGAAATAATTCCATTTGAAAAAAAAAAAAAAAAAAAAGCCATTCTGATGATATCTCATTCTTAACCTGAGAGTTTTAACCAATCTATTTTCTGCAAAAGGGAACAGCCGAGGCACTCGGCACAGTTCTGCTCACAGCTACAGAGAGTGGACAACGAGCGCTGCCCAGTCCGGAGCCGCGCTATCTCTCTCCTCTTTTTGAGGCAAAGCGGCAGATGTGCTTCAGGAAGGAACAGATCACTCTGCTCAGAAGCTGTCTTTATGCTTGGGAGTGCTAACCAAAGATGGCAGAGTAGTTTTGTTCCAAATGTTCTATATAAAACAGGAAATGAGAACCAAAGCAAGAGCCATTTTTTGGTTCATATATTACAAGAAGAAAACCGCTATAAGAAAAACAGATTAACTTTTATATATAAACTCTTGAAAATACATTGCCTTAGTATGTTTTTATCCCCCAATTTTCACATCTTAAAAGTTGTACATGATAACTTTGTATAAATTAAATCACTTGGAAGATATTGTGAAACTACTTTTCAAAGGGAAATAAAAGTAAACATGGGTAACAACCTTTGTATAGTCCCAAATCCTCATTCGTAGAATGTGTATGTGAGACAGAAATAAAATCACCTTACAGGAATCATTTTTACTGATTCAAGTCTTGCCACGATTGTAAATTCTTTGTTGGCTAGACAGCTGGAGGTATTTTCATTTCAGGCCCAGGAAGCAGGGCTTTATTTCTAACAGCATTCACTTAGTAGCTTTTCTTTCTGAAAGGCATTGAGAAAATGAAGGGAATTAAGATGTGGCATCCAAAATGACAGTTCCCTGAAAACACAGTTTTCTGTATACATGAATCTGAGTTTTTCTATTGATCTTCCTTGCTTTCCCTAATTCACCTCTGTTCTGCTGGACAGTGGTGCTGGTTGTAACTGTCATCTCCAGTTCTCCTTGATGCCACATGAAAGAATCTAAAATTCAACACCCTAATTCCCAATGACGAAAGTTTGCAGTGCACTAAAACCTACAGACCTGAAATGCTCTCATGAAATTGGCAATGTTCTGTCAAGGGTTTCCAGTGCTCAGAAATACTGCAGGCTGAAGCTACACATTATTGCCACAGTCGCTTGTTTGGATGAGGACTTTGCCTTCCCTTTTTTAAGAGCTTGACACCTGTTTTTACCAGTCTTCTGATAAAGAGGTGCTCTTCCTTCAGCTTCCTATACAGAAAAATTGTAGCTCGCCTCAATCATTACTTGCTTGGTTTACTTTGGAAATTGTAACTTTAAGCCTTGGTTTACAAAAGAAGCTAAAACATGTATTCGGCATATTTAAGAACTACAAACTCAGAAAGGATTTAGTGTGCATCTGTGTGGTTTGTTGAATTGGAGCTTCTGAGAAGTAACTTGATCACAGAAGATTCATGTTTCTCAAAGGAACTTAACAAAAGTTAAGTTTTCTTCATGCATTCTCTTGTAAGCTAATTACGATATATTACCTGTGGCTATTGTATCAGTCCCATCATTCCACCCTACTTAGACATCCAGTCACTGTGAACTGCTATTTATCCTACGTCTATCCAGAGACAAACACTCGTGGTTCTGGCCTAGGATCCTTGCCTGATGAATAACTCAGAAGCAAGTTTCCTCCTTACAACAGTTCATTACAGTAGCAAGCATTATCTTATAATTGATCTTATCTGTATGTTAAACACTTTTAGCATCTTGTCAACTCTCCAACATGGTCAATTACCAGATAATAGTGCCCACTTCCACATGTCTTATTACTTAAATGGTAAGATCAATAATTAAGAGTACATAGCACCATTAAGCACCTGCTGATGAAAGTCTGCTGATGCATGGAATGAATAAAGGTAATTATGCCACCTCTTCCTTTTGCTGATGCTGAGGATACCGCTTATAAACACCTAAGCTCCTTAGTGCTTCAGAGTTTTTTTTAGCCTTAGCTCTACCTTTACCAGAATTTCCTAACGAACAGAACAAAAAATTCCTCTGTGTATGTGATCTCATCTGTAAAAAGAACTGAAGTTTTGCCTGTTTTATTTGAATGTTAACGATCCTGTGATTGACTACAAGCTATTTACCATTTTTTTGGATGATGATTGGATACAACCTAATAGCCTCCTTTTCTCTTGTCTTCTCTCTCTGCTTTGGTTTATTATATGCCATACATATTTTATACATGCCTAAAGATTTCGGCTTTTACTCTTTTATTTGTATTTCAGAATTACCTGTCCTATTTCCTCCTAGCCCTTGGGATTGGGTCACAAAAAAAACATTAGCTTTAGTAACTGAACTATAATATTGGATATCTAAATTGGGTATCAATTCACTGCCTTAATAATAAAAATAGTGATAAAATCCAGAATGTTAATCCCTTTTTGAGACAAATAATGTGTACAAGCTAACTTTAACTGAGAATGTTAATGTTCTGTCAAGGTTAGGTAGAAAGAATAGAAATGCAAACATAAAATATATTGACTTGTACTACAATAAAACATCTCTTGGTATTCGTTTTGTCTCTCAATGCCATGTCAAGAGAACTTGATCACTTCAATAAAAGGACTGTTTATAGAGTGAACCATGAACAAGTCATCCACTCAACCTGTGTCTAGAGATGTTCAGTGCTAAAAGAAAATCACATGTTGTCTTTTCTAGGAAAACCTGGATGACTTTTGTCTTCCTTATCCAGTTATGGACTTTGGCATTTTGAAACTCCATTGTTCTGTGTAAATTTCATAGCTCAGGGTTTTTTTTTTTTTTTTTTTTTTTCTTTGCACCGATGACTATTACAACTATTTGATTCAGTACAGTTTTCAGTTTATAATTGTACAACAGTCTCCTTAATCTCTAAAGTTTCCATGAACTGAAAATCAGAAAAAGTTTTAAGTACATTTATCATTTTTTTGCTTGTAATCTCAATTTTACTGTTCAAAGTCTACAGAGTAGGCAAAATCCTCTTCTCTGAGCCAAAACGGAAATAAAATCTGCTTACATTCCCAGGATATCTAACTAACCCAGAGTCACACAACAGAAAAAGTTTTCACTCTTTTCATATATGTACTTTAAGATATTGCTTTATAAATTTCTGAGTTCTCACAGAATGTGTCCCCTCACGTAAAGAATGGTAGATTTCTTAAAATTAATAACGTGCTGCTTTATGGAAGACTTTGTTCAAGAGCAACCTACTAGATGTATTAACGAAAAGGCTGGGAATTATGTCCAGTATACTCACTTCAGTTATCCTATTTATCCCTCAAAATCACAGCAAAATGTCCCTTTGTGTTTCCTCCCCTTTGAAAAGAACTGAGCATAACTCTAGTACGCTCACCAACCTCCATGAAACAAAAAGTATCCCTCATGCCAAAGGGTAAAAGTAAGTATAGGAGAATTTACTGGAATGTTCATACTCAAGTTATACATGGAAATCTGGCAAAAAAAAAAATAAAAATCAAACTTAGTCTGCACCAGTTTGTCTAATACCAAATAGTTTCTTTAAGCCTTTGAGGTTCTCCATTTTGCAGTCTTATTCCCCTCTCACCCCCTTATTTTGGTATTTTTATTAGCTTATTTTTGGATGGGAAAATTACAACAAGTGGCCATTCACAAGAGCTCTTAGCATTACCATGTCATGTTATAAATAGAAATGTCCTTGGCATAATTCTTGCTATGTCAGAGGGTTTCTGGTAAGACACTGATGCTGAAATTTTGATTCCTACATTTATATACTCAGTCACTTGAGTGTAAATGACATGATTACAAGTGCTATACTTTCAGAAAACCCATTCAAGTCAAGGAAAGTAGAATTGCATGACTTGTTCATTTTTATTTAGGAGGAAATCTATAGGTGTGAGCATGACATCTGTTTCCAATCCGAGTCAGATGTTCCTCTATATGTGTACTTTATTTTGCCCCATTCCCCACTCCCTCCAAATTTACTCTGATTTTGTATTCTGAATACCAGAAGAAATATGCTCTGATCACTACATACTTTCAGCCTGTCTGTTTTTGCCAGAACCGCTTCACCCGTTTTCAATTGTCACCAACATAAATGTCAAATGTGGTATTACAAGCTGTGAGTCATGTCTATGATAATAACGAAGAAAATGTTTTATGGAGCAGATTCAAAGCTTGCACAACACATAGATTGTCTTCTTTTTTTAATATGCTAAGAATTTTCTGTGGTTCTGGACTCTTCAGGAAAAGATCAGCAAGACTTCCACAATAATCACTTGAGACTACAGAACCGTCTATGGTACTGCCCAAAAGCTGTTAAAATTGCTATAAATCAGTAATGTCTCCTTTAAGGAAGGGGGGTGGGGTGGGGTGGGGAGGGGAGTGGAAAAAATTATCTCAAAGTAAAGTAGTAAAGTTCATGTTTTTGAAGTTCTCTGCTTTTAGCAAGTTCTGTTCTATTTAATAGCTTCCAGAGTCAAGAAGGTCTCAGGTAGACCCGAGTTACTTAACCACATGAGCAATTAGTTCCTCCAGACAGTGTATCTGTTGTAATGTAGAGTTCACTTAACTTCACGTGGCGAATCAGCTCACTTTGATGGTGGGTTTTTTCTTCCCTCCTATTATTTCTTTTCCTTGTCTCTTGGTGGCTGCCTGTCTTGACGTCTGACCTCCACTTGCTCCATGGATTGTCTGTTTCAAGCGCTGCTTGAGAATTAAAATCTGTACCTGTTCCCCTGAGAATCTGAATACATCCCCAAGTTCATTGACAAACCCACATCTTGCAAATGCAAAGTGAGCATTGCTTCCCTTGCCTTGGTTTGACACAGGTTTGATGAAGAGTGTGGCTACTGTTCCCAACATGTAGCTCAAGGGAGGCATCAGTTACTGAGAGATTCTGCAGAGGCCTACAAGCTCAGCTGCTGATTTCAAATGCATCTCAAAACTTAACAGGAAAAAAAAAAAAAAAAAAAAAAAAAAAGGAAGGCAAGAACCTGCCTGACCTAGAATTAAAAATTAGCACAAAAAGCCACTTCATGTTCTTTGATTTACTTTAAAGCCAAATGTTTTGATAGTCTGCCTAATTAGTCTGGGATTTTGGAAGAAAATTTTCAGACTAACTAAACAGGAAATAACACTAACAATGCTCTACGAGATGAAGGGCGACCACGGTTAATTGAACTGTTTGCTTAAGTATCAGTGTATACAGAGCCATGTCAAAGTGAAGATGCTGCCAAGTACTTGTCTTCCATTGTATAAAAAATATCACTCGGGCACTTGAGTGCTGTTTCCTATTGTCTGTCAACCAGTGTTTCTAACAGATATTACATGTTGCTAAACCTCAACCACTCATCATTGTATCTTGACTAAATTATGCATATTTTGGCTTTTTTCACTTCTATTTCTATCCTCAAGGATCGCCTTCACTAGACTAGTTTAAGGAAAATGTTTGTCTCCCAGTAAAAAGAAAAGCTCCAGTAACTTTGCTGATCTTTTTTCTTTAAGTGGTCGGCATGTAGTCAGAGACAAAGCAGTGAAAATCTACACGCCTCAAACTAGAGGACAATGATGTGTCGTACTGTATTTCTACAATATAATGAGCACTGCTCTGAACATAATGCAGAAGAGGTGGGCAGCAAAGCAGGAGACCCATGAGCTTCTCTTCTCTGTTACCTCCCATTGAGACTGCTTCCACAACTTCCAAAAGCTCTAAGCTCATTTCTAATTGCCAGGAAGGAGATTTCGCCATCTAAGCCTAGCCATCTAACAGTGTTTAGTCTAGATCGTCTTAAGGTTCCTTCTTTGATCAATGGAAAGAGAAAGGCGGAGTGAATCACCATTGGGAAAGGTACTTATCTTAATGGTGGAGGAGTCATCCCTATCACTATCAAACGGAGGGAATGAGCTGAAAGCAGGCAATACACATCTTTCACAAGAGAGATACTTTCCCCCAGGTTTCCATTTCAATGTTGGGATTGGGCCAGCACTCACTGCATCGTCACTGTAGCGTGGATTCCCCATTACAGAGGCCCAGCAACATCAAAACATTAGTAAAGGGAAGTAGCATGCACGGAATGGGGAGAAGGCAGCCAAGGTAAAGATACCATCAACAGGAGTCCCCTGAAACCTCAGAAATCAACCCAGCCTGGCTGCAGGCCCCTGCATCCTCCTGCTCCGTTCCCCATTGCAACTGAAACTTGACTGCTCGCCACCTTCTCCAAAGACTCATCAACCACATCGATGAAACTGAAATTTGCAGTCACTGAGGATAAAGGACAAATTCAAGTACCTGCTCTTTGTCTCAGGGGAAATAAAATTAAGATTTGCCTTAACTGCAGAGAAACTTTGAGCTAGATCTGACAGTGAATTTTCAATATATAACATTAAAGCAAAGACCTCACGTATGAATTCTCCGAAATGTAGTCAAGTTAACAATGCTCCATTTATTTAACTCTCACTGAAGTGTAGTGGATCAATTTTCCATCTTGTCTACATGCACAGAGAGTCTATTACAATCACAAGAGATTTCTGTTGACCCCAAGAAGGTGTTGTTTGCCTCATTAGCAAGGGCAGCTAAAACCCAGAAAAGATGGCTACTTTTAGATGTAGTTGTTCATATTTAAATAATCAAGAGGCACTAATGCTCATGAAAACTGTTTTTCCATCCTGGCCACCCGTTCTTACATGAACCACAGCCATCTATTCAAGACTTGAGCAGTCAATTTGCCAGTGCCACTGAACCAACGCTGAGAGCTGGCTGACTCCTGGAGCAAGTGCTTTCTGAAACAGGCAGCTCCAGGACTGTCATCACAAATGAAACAGAAATGGCTTCCAGGGAAATTAGTCATCTCCTTTAAGGACTGGTTTCTGGTACCTGTATTAAGAGTGAGTGGCACTCTATTCCATAAGGGGCTGATTGCATAGCACTCACTTCACAAGTAATTGCTGCGGGCAAGAACATCATTTCTGATTCTATTCTTTGACTATCATGATGAAGAGAGATGATCTGGAGAGATTATGAAAAACATTTACCAAGACGACACCGAATCTCACAAACACCATTTAATTTCAACCACTTTTGACCATGTAATAAGAGCTCCAGAGTTCACACATACTGCTTACTTCTGCTGTTGTGAAGAAACGCACATTGCCGTCCCTGAATTTCTAACATTTCTCCAAAGACTAAGTCTAACAGTCACTCTAGAGCTCTTGTTCAGGCAATGGAAAGACTGCTCTAACTTGCAACGAAGCCATTAGACGGGAGGAATAACCTGAATTCGTGCGATACTAGCGCTGTCCTGAAGCAGGACCCGCCATGAGTGCTAGGCTAAATAAAACCTTTCCACAAACAAGAACAGTTCATTGTACATGAAATGCAAACAGTGATAGAAAAGGGAACACTTTTTTTTTATAAACAAAAGCATTCTCCAAGAGAGGGAGAAAAAAAAAAGAGAGAATTTAACTGAAGAAGGATTTAATAAGAAACAGCCTGTTCCAGTCTCTTCTTCATTTAATTTAAAATAAACATAAACCAGATCTCTCTCCTATACAACACAATCATTCCCTTAGAAGGAACAGGCAGGAATTCAAAGGTCACCCTGGGAATCTTGGTTCTTGGAAAGTTGGGAAGAGACTGAGACAGACTCCTGGCCACCAGCAACCCGAGGAGCGCCGGTCCCTCCACCTCTGGGCCTGCAGCCCCAGTGCCTGCAAGCGCCTCAGCCCCTCGGGGGCTTGCCCGGCCCCTCGGCCCCACCGCCAGCAGCCACCCGCAGCGGCTCTGTCCCCCTGTCCCCAGTCACGGCAGCTCCTTCTTCACGTTTGCTAGCCATTCCTCCTAACGCTGCCACGGGTCTTAAAGAAATCAGAGGGCAGTTGGAGCTAACCATCCAACTATTTCTCTAAAGCTCTTAAACATTAGGGCAAATTCTGCAGAATGCCCAGCGTGTCTCTGTAAATCCTCGCTGTGTAAGCTATGTACAGAGTTCAGCCACAAGCACACATGCATTTCTGATTGCACCCAAAAAAAATTGCAAGACAACCCCCCTGCCCCGGTTTTACCTACCTCCATTAATCAGTTAGCCAAACAAATTCTCCTATTTTGCTCTATCTAGTGACCAGAGTAATTTGCAGCGCAGTTTTAAAAACCACAAAGGTTCTTAAAAGGAAAAGGGTGGAGGGAAGAAACCCTCCATGCACAACAGCAGCTTTTACGTCAGAAAACCACGTCCAGCCTGAGTTCTTGCTATTCCACATTTGGGAGTCTGAGCTGGGTTGCAGCAACTCACTTGTGACACTGACCGGTCTGAAGAGGCTGCAAGGAAACCTGGCAAGAAATCTCTTCTATAACAACAAACCAGGCTTGCAATAAAAGCCATCTGCAAAAGTGCCAATTATCCTTCTCCTCAAATGATTATGTTCCATCTAGTTTTGCTGACAAGCAAGTTATGCCACATTTTAATAGGCAATAAAATGTATTATTAAATAATTAGTAGCTAAGAAACAGAAATTAGAGGGCACTTCCTTTCACATACATCCCCCCAGTACTTCAAACTATTGATTTAAAGGCAACTCGATCCTCTAAAGAGGACAAAATGGAACCTGATACAGCAGTTTACCAGGAGACAATTACAAGGCTAATGATTGTTCGCAGAGAAATGGAGCAGGAAGAAATTCTAGAGAATTCCACCCTGCTCTGTTTTGTCTGATCTGTGTCTAAATCCCCCAAAGAGCTAAAATTTCTCCAAATCTGTTCCTCGCTCTGAGCCCATTAATTACAGTGTTAAAGGTAAAGAAGTATTGATGTCTTTCCTCTACTCCCTCCATTCCCCCCCAGGTAATGTCTGGTACTTGTTCAGCCTTTAAGGTATGGTTGCGCTAACTGAAAAAAGCCCCACTAAGACCAATTAAGGCCTTTACTAAGAGGCTGAAAAGAAGACAAATGGAGGCAGAAAGCCCGATTACAAGGAACCTTTGTACAGATGTAAAGCAATTAGAATAGTCTCCAGGGCTGTCCAATGCAGTACCTACTAGTAAAGGATTTTACAGCTTGTCTAAACTTGGAACAATCTCTCCCTCTCTCTTTTTGGTTGAGTGTAAAAGTGAACCCTGTATTAGTGTCATGTATCGGTTGATAGCTTGGTATTGGTTTCCCTGAGCATGTTAAATCTGTAATGCTGGCCTCAAGATCCCTCGTGGATGACAATAGTGCTATACAGTCAGCTCTAACTTACAAGGAAAGAAGATATGCCTGATGTTAAACCATGATAAAAAACAGAACCAGCTCTTTCAATCTTCTTTTATTTGCCTAATGCTAATCCCTAGAATGTCTCAAATTTACTGCACTGTGCTGCATAATTCGGCACAGAACGTGTAAAAGGTGAAAATGTTTGTATGGCAATTTTAATAATAAAAATAAATTTTGCACTGACTTGATTTAAGGCAGCTTCAAATCTCAGGTCACTCTTACTTTTCAAACACAAAAATAAAAGCAAAAAATATACTTCTTAGAAATGAAAACTGAGCAGCTGAATGGTACATGAGAAGCTCTCCAATGCCACGCACATCATCAGATACCCCACACCCAAAACATGCAGATCACCCTGCCCACTTCTCTCCTCCCCAGCCCTACACAAATAATTTTATGAACCCACTGCCCTAAAATCAAGGGTAACACTGCCACCAGTGATTTCCCCCTAACCACCTTCCTTGTTCATTTGTGGCCTGTCCGCTATACTCCGGTACCAAATGTAACCCTGCCTTGCGCATGATGCTGGCTCAGACTGCATGAGCTGCACCCGCCTAAAACCGTGGCAATGAGCATGCGGATCGGTTGATGAAGTACCAAGCAGGTATCAACATAAATGCCTTAACCACTTGGGAGATTTATGTATCTGCCCTCAGTATCTTTAGTAGGTATTGGCATTGGTAGGACTTAATGCAGTCCATAATCTATAGCCAAGTGTATTTTTTTTCATTCACTTATTTCTGTGTTGGTAAAAATTTATCTTACATTCAGACCATCATAGCAAGAACACTTCATATTTCCATATGGCAATGTACCCCTGGGAGCTACGCGAGCAAAGGCACCCCTACTCAGCAGAAGGAAAAACAAAAAACTGAGGCTCACAGATAAAGCAGCTTCTCCTAGGTCAGCTGTTATGCTTTCTGCACAAAATTAGACTTTAAGGTAATTGACCCACATGAAACAGAAATTTGAGGTTATTGGTCTATGTAGAATTTGTTATGATTATATTACTGGCACTCAAGGGTTTTGCCTTTTCAACATTTGTTCACGTGGATACAGAAATGACACAGTGCAGTCTGAAAGAAAGAGCACTCTGAGTTGCTGCTGCCATGCTTACTGTCTATGTTACAATATCTGGTAATGAACGAACAATTGAGGAAGCCTCTGGTAAGAAAAGATCTCCTGCAATAGTTTCAGGGATAAATAACAGTGCAATGTGTTTAACTCCTCCAGCCCCCTTATTCATAACTTGATGAGTTGTATGCAAACTCTTTCAAAAAACATGTAACTCCTGATAAAAGATTCAACGTTTCTTAGATTAGGAGATGCCTTTCCAAAGTGATGTTGTGCTACAAGGGGCTGATTTGTGAAATGATCTCAGCCAGCAGCCCGCTGAAATCTTTCTGAAAATCTAATCTTTACTAAGGTACCTAGGTAGACCGGAGCTCATTTAAAAATCTGGACTCTCCTACATACATGCTGCTGATAAAAAAAAGTGCAGCAATGTAGCATACTAGTCCTTCACACTTGAAATTAAGTTTAATGATATTTGGGTTTTAAGTAAAAGAAATCTGGACACTTGTCATGAACATTCTTCACATTACAACCACAAATCTAAGTGTTTCTGTTTGTGGTAAAACCAGTCGGCAGAGCTGCTGCTGGCTGGATTTAAAAGCCAGTGCTATAAAAGTATCCTCAAAAGGCCCAACCAGTCCTCCCACAACCGGGCTCTGATTTTCACGGTGCTAAAAAAACTCAAACATACAGAGTATTTCAAAACAGTAAGCCCAAAACCAGTACAGTAGGACATCATCTTTAGTAATGAGGTCAGCCACATACCTTTGCTCCATGAATTATTTAAGCACATATTACTCACAGGCTGAACTTTGCACTGAAAGGCAGAGAGGAGAAGGCTAACACACGATCTCAATGCAAACTAAGCTGAGCCTAGTTAAAATCATTTTAGTGAGTATTTCATGCTACATTTAAATCAGGCTCTCCAAAGGGAAAATCCTCCATAGCCAGTATTCCTCCGGGTAACTCACTGCACATTCAAATCCTTTGAGTTCATCTTAGATTTAAGAATGCAGATGCAAAGCTCATGTGACAAAAATAAGCGTTTAATAAAAATATGAGAATAAGTCAGATACCTGCTTCATTGCTCTGTCAAGGCTCGAGCGCAATTCTCTGTATGCTGCGTACCCCTCTACAGTCATGTCACCGACAGACAAATTGTAGCCAAAGACCTAAGACAGTTGTTGTCCAGTGTTCGCAGCAATAAGGATTTTTGATTCCGTCTATCTTTTCCCTCTCCCCCTCCCGCATACAGTTTGCCTCAGGAAAAGCTGAGGGCTAAAACACTCTCGCTAGTGATACGTCCGTGATCTGGTATCTGTATCTCACCCAGTTGAAACCACTCACTGAAGTACCTGATCAGCATCGCTATGATGCTTTCTTGCAATGTTGGAAAAAGGTTTTGAGTGCTTTTGCACGATGCCGCAATTTGACTGAATGAATCAAAATTGCCTGTGTTTCTCCGAGCCCATTCTTGAAGGAGGCATTCACCCATCCATTTATTTCCATGGTGCCCTGCCAAAGCATCACAAAAAAGCGCACTCCAAATTTTGCTCTATTGATACATAAATACAGTCACTTCAGCTAAAGAGCCATCAAGTCACTCTGATGCTTGGTAACTTGATTAAATCTGTATTAAGGTAGCAAGTCTCACTGTATGGCCTTTAACACTGAATCGGGAAATAATTAAGTTTTAAAGCTAGCTGGTGAAAGATAATGCCAAGTCTGGTTTGCTGCTGCAGTGCTGATAAAGGAAGGGGTATACAATTGAACATTAATTAGGTACAAGCAAACATCTTTGCTAATAGCTCATGTTCTCATTCCCAAAATGTCAACAACAGATATTAGTGCCAGATGCTGGTATAACATCTCCCAGGACTGGGACTGGGATACGGGAATAGACTTGTGCATTTGGAGAAAATGCCAGTGCTGTCAGGGGGAATTGCCACGATGTCGCAGGAGCAGTAAACTTCCTCAGACGGGATTTACCCAACACGCCTCTCCATTATTAATGGTGATTCATGTGTCACACACTGAGGCCCTGGGAAGCAAAATTAGAACAGTGAGCTGGCATAACCTGTGAACCAGAGACAACATTAGCACTGAGAGACTAAAGTATAAACCACCGGAGGCTTTTAAAGTTATCAAGCATCTTCCAGTCAAATTGCTTTTAAAATCTCACTCCATCCACTGCCTCAATTGTACGAATTTGGGTAAGGAACGGCTGGTTGCATTGCAGAAATCATCACAGCGCCATTCAGTTCAGTGAAGCCAGGCCAGTGTGAACAAAGGCAGGACAAATCCTGGGGAATGTCCCCCAAACACCCACCCGCATCAACCCAGCTTCATTGCACGGGCTTGATAAGAAGGCAGCTTGGGACGGCATCAACAAAAGCTCTGAAAAAACTTGTAAATAATGCATCTCTGTAATGACATTTGAACTGAAGTTTAATCAAATCAAGTAGGATCCTTTCAAATATCACTTATCCTTTAACTGCAATTTCCAAATCTCTCAAATCCTGGCTTTTCTTTTAATCTCACATGAAAATTGTATTACACTAATACTGTTTACATCTCATTTCCTCTTGCCCATGTAAAAATATCACTAACTACATTTCAGTTCTCTCCCATTGCTCTTCTGCCATGCCATAAACCCCATGGGTTTTCCATGGCTCCACCTCTGTACTATTTGCTGCTTTCATGAAAGCCACCAGTTCCTCAGCCAGAGCCTGTGGTCTCCCTTCAGAGCCAGATCCCACCACTGCCGCTGGCCAGTGCTCGGAGCAGTCCAGTCCTACACCACGTTATCAGCGCAGGGGTTTTACACCACTCCATGGTTTTAACAGGAATGGACTGAAAACAGCCACTTCATTCTAAAACCTGTAAAATCCAGCAATTTTCATAAACTAACCAGTCATGTCTACCTTCTTCCCCAGGTCCAAACGTCAGCCGCTAAGTCTTTCGTGTGTGTGTGTGTGTGTGTGTGTGTGTGCCATTTCAATAAACTTTGCTGAGCAGCACGTCTGCTGCAATGAGGATGGCCTTAAATCCCCTGCCCTGAAACCACACAAGATCTGGAAAGCCAGATGGCTTCAGGAGGAGAATTACCCATTTCTTTGAATATGAGGGATATCCAGTGAGGATTTCACTGAGGACTACAGTCAGAAACAAGGTGGCATTTTCACTTTCCTGAAAATGGCAAGGAACTGTTGTGTACTGCGAACCTAACTTTCTCTTTGGAGCTGGAAAGCACATCACACAGCTATACCCTGAGGCCACAAAATGAGTAAGAGCCCTTCACCTGCACCTTTTCTCCCAATCCTTCCCTGTGTCCAGCTGCTCTTAGGGGACAAAGGCTGTGTCCCCCCAGGGCTCAGGACAGTCCTGTCACAAACATGCCAGTGACAGGGCTCTGCCTTCTGCTCCAAAACAAACTACCTGAGCTCATTAGCACCTAAAAGCAAGAGCAGGTTACCCTAGTTTCAGTAAATCCACTAGCAAAAGCAACCCCCCACAGACAGAGTTTGGATAAAGATCTTTTGTTAAGAGATACCTTTAATCATTGTATTTACCTTTTGATTTTCCAGATTAAAAACTTGAAAGTACATAAGAAAGGCTGTTGAACTGCAAATTCTTGTCAGGAAAAGAGCAGATCAAGCAAAAAGAGACGGGGCAGCACCCCACAGGTCGGCTTACAGCTGGGATGAGATAAACACCTCTGTGTGAGCTCTGCTTACCCACACAAGTCCCCGGCTGCCTCCTTCACTGCGAATTCAACAGCTTCGCCACAGAGGGTGAAGTGGCGTGCCCAGCCCGACACTGGTGGATCCTTCCTCATCATGACTGCAACGAGGGCTGTGGCTCATGAGGAAGAAGTGACCTGAGAGCCCTGCAGCAGCGCCCCGTTAAAGCGCAGCCAGATCCCATGGCACTCCTGGCCCTGCCCTTCGCTTCTTTCCTTGTGCCTCTGGGCATGAAACCGCTTTGTGCTCTGTGTCAGTCCGTGTGCGCAGCTTCAGGGGAAGCAAGGTGTGTTCCTCCAGGCTATGAGGCTGATTTTTGTACTTCCTTGCCCTTCCAAACTTGTTCAGATTGTGAAATCAAATTACTGTTATTGCTAAAGGCCCATTGGTTCAAGCACCTTAGGCCACAATGGGGCCAACCAATCTTCCTGCCAGTCATTCACACCCCTATTTCTCAAAAAAAAAAAAAAAAAAAAAAAAAAAAAGAGTAAACCCAACATTTTTTTGCAAGTTTAATTCTACTGTGCAGGTTGACGGCAATCTATAATAAAAACTATTTTCAACAAGGCTCAATATTGTTTTACCTTACTCATGACTTCTTACAACAAAACTCACGCAATTCTGATTGTTGGGGTTTCGCAACAAGATTATCTACACAAGAAACAAATGTCTTTCTATTTTCCATCTCCCTTTCTGTGTTCATTTCTGAAAAGATATCCCTACAGGAAAATACAGTCCTTGGAAACACTGGCATTTTAAGTTCAATGGTCAAACACTCACTTCTCATGTGGGTCCAAATTTGGATTTATGATTTTCGCCTTCCTACAGCTTCTACCCACATCTGATTTTCTTGCTCTATGAGGACTGAACATGTTCATAGGACTACTTTCTCTGTGCCTACGTAAATGCACAAGATGAGGTCCAAGACTTCTTATTGCTACCAGCCCACCTTCGTTAGAAAGGCAGGCAGCGTGCTGTTTCTTTAAGGAGCATCTCAGCAGAAATGCACAAAATCCTTGGAATCAGTCTGAAAGAGAGGCCAAGGACATTCCTTCCCAAGCATTAGATTTGGTTTCACATGAGATGATTAGACTCATCCATGCTAATTACACTAGAAAGAACTAATTAGAAAAATCTACCATACAGCTAATGAGGGCTGGGCCTTAACTATCTCAGTGCTTAATTTTTCAGGTTGTAAAATATTACTTTACCCTCCTTCCCCCCCTCCCTGCGTGCCATCACCATGTTAATTCTTGTAATAGAGTTGATCATTAAATATCTACTGAAGAAATATTTGTTAATACCTGCAAGTGCCGCATTTTTAAACCAGCTGTGCACTGATGGCTTCTCTATGTAATTAAAGTATCAATAGGATGGGCTAAATTCTCTGCCAGTTGAGGGGAGCAAGCCAAAGGACCTACCAGCAGCCTCCAATGATGCCCTCTAAATCCGAGCCAGTGGAAATGGGTAATACAAAACTGCTAATGAACTCTATGCAGTGCTTCAGTGCAGCCTTTTCAATAAATTTATTTTTTCTCCCCTTGGGAATAATGTAGGATAAGGGATTTCACGAGTAATATTATCAATGTGGGAGGAGAGTTTATTAAAAAGCAATGATATCACCTGATAAAGACTAACATCTCTGCCAAGGGTTATAGTATTTAGCAGGAAGCTGATGGAATGAGCATAATGAAAAGCTAATAAATCACAGTCCTTCATTATACAATAAACTCATTAAGTTACTCCTTGAAAATGGCAAGCCAGACATAGCACGATATTGTTAGCCTAGTAATGTTAAAAGCTTTCCTAGAAAATATAAATTCAAAGACAGCCTTTGAATTTTGCTGTATTTACATACTTAGTGTCCATTTGGAAGTTTAATGAAAGATATTAGGAAATATCTATGTGATGCAGCATCCATTCAGCACATAAACTGGGCTTTTCAAAAGAGGGTTTTCAGACAGCCTGGCAGGGGACCAAACCCTGCACTCGGTAAGATGATGTGTGAAATTAGTGCAAATTGAAATGCCAGGACTTCCCTTTTTTATTTTTATTTATTTTTATTTTTTCAAAAACCTTTGAAAAATCAAATGTATTTTTATATCAGATTTTTTATTATTCATCCCGCCTATGCCTATTTTCCCCTGAAGCCACTAAACTAAATCTATTTAAACATATGACCAGCATGAATCTGATTTTTAATAGGTTTAAGACGACCCATCTTGAAATCCTAACTGTGCAATACCATGAAGAGTAATGAGAAATCCAAAACATCACAGGTCTCTGGTCTATCTGAACTTTATGACAGAAGTTACAGGAGAACTGAACATCGTTGGTCTTGTCCATATTTCATATACTCATGTAAAATCAGAAGTAAATTATCAGAAATTGGTAGAAATTAGGCTAACTTCATTACATGTTCTAAAGTATGGTCAATGTTCTTTTAAAAATCTGTCTCATCTTGATTTTTCCTTATGCCTCTTAAGGCCAATTTACAAATCTGCGATCATCTACTACTAAATAAAATAAAAAATATTTTGACTATACACATATATAAATATACACAAACACAAGCAGAGAAATACAGCAAATGTTTCCCTTCACTAAGTGGTTTCATTAAAACATACCTACTTCTAATTCCAATCCAGAAAATGGGGCTTTTGGATTGAAACTGAGAGCAATGCAATAGAGTGGTATTACATGGAGAGACAGATTTGAATGAAAGGGTTCAATGCTGAGCTTTCATTGTTGGCATCCTGAAATACTCACAGCAGTAAACACAATGACCTAGTCCCAGTGGAAATGCCTAGAAATGACCCGATTTTCCTTCACAGGAGTGAAAAGCAGGAGTCACTTTTTTGAAAAGAATGAAACCAGAATGATGTAAGAAATCTCGGTATTAGGTACGGTTAACGGCTCGAGTTCAGGTCACGGGGAAGGAGGACATTGGTAGAAGGCTACTTTGTAAGGAAGATTAGTTAGGGGAGAGCTAGGGACTTCTAACACACTTAAGGGGTTCTCTGACTGCCTTTGGAATAAAAGCAATATGTTTGGCGGTAGATGACTGAAGATAACCACCACGACTGCACCTGTGTACACACACCCAATTTATCTCACACGCTGTATATGCCAAGAGCATCTGCTTAGGATCATATATTGCTCACTTGGAACATTTCTGTTACCTCTACCAATACTCTTTCTAGTCTTTCTCTGTCAACAAGCAATTAAATAGTTACAAACGCCTACAGCTGTCCAACCTGCAAAGGACTGCTGTCCTTAAGAGCCTACATTCACAGCTTCTGGAGATGAAGTTTATTCCCCATCTATGCTAACGTTATGAAGTGAGATGTTCACAGATGACCACAACTTGTCATCATAACTTGTAAGACCAAATGCCAAAGGTATCTGGGCACTTACTTCCATTCACATGACATGATTCCAACACGTGGAGACAAGCTGCTTGCACAGGTGCAGTGCTACGAGCCGAACACAGTTTGGTCCTGAACCTGGTGTTTCTGGTACTGGTAGGGCAGAAGGGTTTTGCTGTTCTGTATAACTTATCCAGGGACGACCACGTGGTGAGTACTAGAATCACCATTTAAATTCACTATAGACCACCGATCACAGGAAGAACTGTACAGTAAAAGAGAAGCTTTCTTCTGTGAGGAAGTCATTGATCCACCCAATTGCACGTCATCCCCATGTGCATCTTTGCCCAGACTTGGAAGAGGTCCCTTCAGTGACACCTATTCCTAGGGTACAGATCTAGCATTAATATTACTTGGAAGAGTTGCTTACCTGAGAAGACACTTCATACAGAAAATATAAACAAGCATTTGACAGATCTACCCAGAAATTATCATTCTAAGAATAACAAACTTCACGCACATACATAAACAAAGGAGACAATAAAGGTTAGAAGGGGAGAATCTGTGACAGCAGCTGCCAACAGTGTACTATAAACACAGTCTTCATGACAATCTACCTATGTCTTTAAAGTAAAAGATTTGGGGCATTAAGACCTCACTAACGCACAGGATTTAATGCTTGTTTTTAAGACTTATAATAATAATAATAATAAGCTTACATATTCCACCAAGCAGCCCAAAACACGCAACCTTTATTATCTGTTATGTCAGCTGTGCCTAAAAAAATCAAGCGAAACAGTGTGTACCCTTTAATAGTTAATCCTCTAACATGTAATTAGGCATTCACATGACAATCAGAACAGGACTATATTTCATGTTTGCCTTCCCTTTCAAAGGCTCTACTAGAGGGGCACTTACTCTGTCAAATCTGCTATAGTAATCAAAACATTGAAATTACTTCTTTCCACACTAAATATACTGGAACTGGTTGTTTGATTAAATGTAGAGCAGAGAGTGCAATTTGCTAAATTACAAGTATTCTGAACATGTAAATATAGTTTAATTACTGCAATTAAAGAAGATTACTGGAGATTGGCAGATGGGAATGTAATGCTGTTTTAATTAGAGTTTTTAATGCACTGTAACATAAGCATAATATTAACCCTTTATCCTGGAAAGGGCTGGCTAGTCTCTGAAAAAATATTCTTTGAAAAATGTACTAGAGCTAGTGTTTCATAACAAGACTTCAAGTCAATTCGCTGCAAAGTGCCAGGATAATTTGGGAGAGTTTCAGATGTTATTTGTAGTACTTGCACTGCAGAATAGATACATTCTGGAGTGCAGTCAGGAAAAACCACACGAGGTGGGCACATTGTTTGTGCCCTAGATGAGGGAAAGTATGAAAATACAGCATTTGGGTAGATGGATTGTATTTCATAAAGAGTGCAATCATAGCTACATCACTGGAGATTTAAGATTCTTTCATGAAAGCTAAAGTACCTCACTCCCAAAGATTTACAAAACATGAAAAGAGAAAATGTTTCAAAATGCATTAGTTCAATTTTGAAAAACTGCTGCACAGAGACACGGTACAATATTGCCCGAGGCCTGGGTTATTACTACTCAGCCTCCAGAACAGTATTTGTTTCATAAAGTAATATTCCAGAATGTACTAAGCAATTTTTGTCATCTTGAAAGCTATCACTTGCAACATTTTATCCATTTAAGTCAATAGTCCATTAGAAATTCTAATTGAAAGTTCAATACTCTGCTTCGAATCTTACAATAGAGGTTGCCTTTGGAAAGCCATTTAAAGTCTTAATCTCTTTATCATTTGGTATTTTGAAGCCTAACTTTGTTCTTGTTAGGCAGATCAATGGCATTAATTTACAAAATGGGGGAAAATGTCACCCTTCATCCTTTAAATCTCAGTGCGGCGAAGAGCAGCGTAAGCGAATCCGACCGTTGCTCTCCCATATTAGCAAAAAACGGTGCCATGGGAGGTTTGACCTACAAATTTTAATTACTGCATGAAAAATTCAGTTCCTGGAGATGAATAGAGACTTGAGGAAAAGCAGTAGTCCACCTTCTGAGTGACTGCAGAGCTTAACTCTTCAAAGGCTGCATAGGTGAATGAAGCAGCATACACTACCTTCAATAGGTAACGTCTATAAGGTGCAAGATCAAATTGCACAAGCAACAGAAGAAAGGAAAAGGATTTCACAAAGTAGCTTTATGGGTGTCCAAAATAGATGGACATTGATATCATCATCTAAGGAAGCAAGTGTGGTGAGAATTTGTTTTGAAATGTTCCTGACTTTAAGGGAACTTTATGTTGAGCAAATTCACTGGTGGCAAGGTCTTGGCTTTTGGAAGCCAAAGAAAGCTTTCCCATTTTATCAGCAGAGGGAGGATTTTGCCTGTATTCTTCACCTCAAGCACCACACAAACAGAATGCAGCAGCCCCAAGCATTTTGAATCAGGGTTTCCAACCAAATCTGTGCAGGGAGGAGCAATATCAATAGAGAACTATCAAAGAATGGCTCAACATCAGCATGAACTAGGCGTTTTCCCGAGGAATTTTGAAAATCTTAGGCTATCTGCATGGAAATATTCCACAAATTTCTTGTTGTAATGCAAGTTTCCATATGCCCAGGTAAGCTGTCCTCAACAAAAGGAAAGTTATTTTCCAACTGCTTATCTCTTCCCCTTATATCTGTCTTCCTTCATGGTCTGACCCATGCCAGACTGGGATGTGAACATTCACGCTCTCCAAGAAACACATACAGAAACAAAATGAAAACAAAACAACACAAGAACAACAAAAAAAGTGTTATCTGTTATAATGCACATCAAGGTGCCTTCCTCTGATGGCATGGTACAGCAAAATGACTGTGGTGCTCTGCAGGTGCCATAGGTTCAAGATTGCTTTTGGAGTTTTTCCATTCCAGACATGGTGATTATTTGGGGTGGGGTGAATAGAAAACTCTCTTTGTTATCTGAACCAGAAATTAGGATGTGGATTTCTATTTCAGTGATGGCTACTTTAATGTTCATTGAGGCAGGAGGAGATAGAGAGAGAAAAATAAGCAGAGCAAAAAAGAACCCTCACAGCTGCAGCTCACTTGGGGTATCAGCAAATGTAAATCAGAGAAAGACAGGGCGAGCACTTCTTCCAAGTCTCCTCCTAGCTTTTTACATCCTCCCAGCCACAGCTGGTTTCAGTGCAACTTGCTATCAATGCCATGGGCTTCCTGGTGACAAGCTTTAAGTACCTTCACCGCTGGTCCCCACCTTAAGAATTAGAGAGCAACCGGAATGAAGGAAGTTGTGGAGAGATCTCTGTTCTTTTTTCTCCGTATTACCCTGCACTACATGCTAATGTAAGGTATTTTGTTTATTAGCATAGCTTGGTTTTAGTGCATCTCGGCAGACTCTGACCGAGACCTATTGTGTGAGGTACTCCACAAATGCAGAGCAAGAGACATTTCCTGCTGTTAACAGCACATGGCACACAAAGCACGCAAGGGGAAGGGGAAGGGGAAAGGAAAAGAGGAAAGCAGAATGAGGAAATGGGAAGGAAAAGGGGAAGCCTTTCCCACCGGCATCAGTGGCGCAGCAATGGCTAGAAAGGAAGGGGAACGAGAACTCCTGAATCTAAGTCCTGATACACAGGCTCTCAATAAGTACTTAATGTCTTAGATGAGAACTTCAGACCCCTGTTACACTTGTGCTGGCCAAGGCACTACCTGCACCCCCATTTGAAATCACAGCTTCCTCACCTGCTGACACAGTACATTGTTATTCAAAACGTGACAGCGGTCATTTGGATCACTACTGTGGGACATCTGGGGTGTAGTTTCTTTATAGGTTTTGGTTTGGTTTAGCCTTACCTGAAACTGGAAAGATCTTCACTTGAGCCCACTTTAACACAGTGAACACCGACTATTTCTAACTATTAAAAGGTGTCACATATAAGATAAGAAGCAGGATTAGACTTCTAATTTCTCCTTGTATCTGGAGTTCTAAGACTGAAGGCAGAGGCAGGAACCATCAGCTTAAAACCTTTACACTGTACCTTAACAGCAATGTTAACTAGCATTAAACTTGTTGGTAGAAAACTCAGAACTGTTCTCAGCTTCACCTCGAGGTACTGATAGAAATGTAAATAAACGTATGGTAGTTATTTTTTTCCTGCATTTAGATAATTTAGATAATTAATATTTACTTCCATTTCAAAGTAAAAGATTTCTAATGTCCAATTATATTTCCCTCTGTTCAGAGTCTCTTAGATGACAAATTTTACTCTTAGGCATCCTTTTAATTATTCCTGTCGAGGAAGAAAAGCATTTCTAGATCATGCAATTGTGCAAGTTCCATGCAACAAATAACATTTCCATAACACCACCGTTTTGGAACAACTCTTTAGAAATTGATGAGATCTCCTTTTGCAATGAAAGAGACCATAAGAGAAGCTCGGCATACCCTGGGACTCTGCCCCCAGACTGACACCATTAAGTAGGCTTTACTCCTAGCTTCAAGAAATGCATCTCGCTAGGGGTGAGAGCCTCAGTTTTAGTGCCCGAGGTGCTTCTCGAACTTCTGATTCCCCGTTGCTGCCAACTAGGGAAAACCAAGTACCTCAAGCTGAGCATCCATAAAGAGGCACATCCAAAGCTGCTGATCCTTTTCAGCAAGGCTGGTGGTCTTCACGTACTCCTGATTCTTGACTAGCAATGCACCCTGCTTCCTTAAACTGGAGACATTTCCCAGTATAGACAAGGCCCTGGAATTGTACCAAATCCATCTGTGTGGGAAGGGTTAAAACAACCTGAGTAGCTAAACCCCTGCAGCTATCATATAAGCCAGCCGCTTTTAGACAAATTGAGCAAAATAGTCCTTTCAGCTCAGCAGGCACATGACTAGCCGCACAAAGGAGTCCTTCTAGAAATCCCATGAATACCCCCATTATCCTAAGGATTGAGCACAGAGCCACGCATTTCACGCCCACTGCCACCTGTGATTAGCTTTTTTACAGTTATTATGGAGTACTTTGATGGCGATGATTGTTTAAAGGCCTCAACAAGCGTGCTAATGTGACTTGAGGACTTGACTCCTTTTCATTCCCTGGTTGCTCCAGCTATCACACTAATTTACTTTAGGCGAAGGGGACAATAAAAAAAAAAAACTGCTCAAAGAAATCACTTAGCATAAAATTGATTCCGTCTCTTAAAGAAACGCATGCCAGGATCCCATGTTAAAGTAAATTAGATATATGATCAAACAAAGCTAACAGCCATTTGAGCTTCGGACTCTTGTGTAGCACTTTAAGTTTTTAACAGAATCAGCCAAAGAAAAACAAAGGAAGAAGCAAAGAACGGCTACGGCCAATTGGTTTGCATGGCATTTTCCTTTGCTCTGCTGTTTTACAGTGCAAATATGAAGCAAGATGTTGGCTTCAGGGAAAATGTATTTTACTGTTTGCAAGTAGTGCTTCCAGAATGGATCACATTGTACCACAATACAAAATAAACTGATGCCAGGGGAGCAGTAAAGGGGATTGGAGCGCACACAAGAAAGGGAGGGCTCTGGTGATGATGAACAACTCAAGAGGTGTGAAGACTTTTTTCCCTTCTGCAGAGGTTGTGTTGATCTTAGTCTTGCAGTTCAAATGAGCATATAGGGATACATACATTGCAAGTGTGGAATTAAACAGCAGCCCATAACATTTTAAATAGTGGTTTCTTTCCTCCCACTCATAGCATGTGCTCAGTTGAAGCACTCAGGTATCAGTACCTAGTAGTTACTCCCCCATTTCATACCTGCATCTTTACCAAGACCCATGGTGCATTTCCTTCTGTTTGCAATTTTAGAGGTAAAGACCTAATAAATACTCAAGAAACAGACATAATTGCCCTTCAGATTTTTTTAACTGCCTATGGAAACAAATTCATCATTCTATCCTTGCCATTATTTTGTGTTGTCAACTCATCCCATGGTTTTATACACATACGATACCAAGTACTGCCCAAATCCCAGACCTCCATCCTGGGAAGCTGGTGAATATGGTGCACATGTGGGCTGAACTCTGTCTTTGCAGAGGAGCAAACACTATTCTCTACTTTAAAACCAGTCATCGACATCCCCTTTTATCTTTGTCATTGGTACAGGCATAACACAATTTATTTTATCAAATTGCCTAGGTTTGCAAAGCAAAACAGAACTTTGTAAACAGGCCATGTTCAAAAGACATCATTGTTCTACTCAAGCAGTAACCACAGCTTTGGAATAGGCTAGTGGAATTATACATGGCACAAGTATTTTAAGTATTTTCCAGACAACAGACAGGATTTTTGAGTAACTGAGAGCACATATGATCAGGTGTAGTTTTGGCTTTTGCAGCTGGGAGGAAAAAGACGAAAAATTATATAGCTTTTCTGAGACATAACCAATAGGATTTAGTGTGCAGCCACACGGCGCTGACTGGCACATTGCTGTTGAGTCCACCTATTGGTGAAGCTTGGGGTTCTTTGTAATAGTCTGATCCAATTTGTCTTCCTAAAATTCTAGGCTCCTGTAAGACATAACTCCTTCTGCTCCCAGGGACCATGCCACTTGGCACGGTCATCAGCCTCTTCCACCACTGGCCAATCTAGGCCACAGCTCAGGGAGAATGTATGTGTCTGGTGATAAAAGACAACAAAGGCTCTATTTTCCTCAGGTTAAATCCCAGTTACATTACAATTCAGTGGGAGTTTTGCCTTGACTTCAAAAGGCCACAAGGCCAGAAGACAAGTCCTGGGAAAACAACACGGTCTGAGGGGTGTCCAGAGGGCTGATAAGAATGGCTCCTTTAGGAGCAAAACTTCTCTGAGTTCAAAGCTGATCTTTCATTAGAGACCGCAAGGTCTGGTCCTCCCTAAAAAATATACCAAATAACTATTTTCACTGGAGAGTTTTAAAAGGGCTGTTATTTTATGCCCTAGTCATTTCAAAGCAGATTGGGTTAGTCTAGCAAAAGCAATTTCTAAAGGAGTTACATAAAATATTTAAAGATTTATAGAACAAGCGTCCCACTTAGGGGCTCATCTAAGTTTTACTAAACATCTCTGGTTATGCCTTGCTATGTCAGCAAAAGGAGGCTGAGATTTAAATAAATAAAACCTAGTGGAATGCAATCACAAGCAGGAAAAAAATATGATACATCAAGTTACTACTGAAAGGAATATTGAGCTCTAAGTGATCTCTGTACCAACGGCTATGTTCGTCTACCCAGCTGAAAAGGAGACAGCTTTAATTTCAAGGCTGCATGTTATTTAAATAAGCTGAAATTGTTTTCAGTGATGTGAAGTGCATCCACTAAAGATAATGATCCCATTTTGGATTGGCTCTTTATTTTTTTTAACAAAAGGAGACAGGTGGATGTACTGAGCAGAAATGTAAACAGGTTTGTTTTTTTCATTAACTCCAGCAAATCATCACAGCACCTAGTTGCATGAAATTTAAATTTGCCATATTCTTTACAACTATTTCTTTTCCCTCCCTTCCTCTCTCATTAGTGTGCTATGGTCCGCTAAGGAAGGGATTTACTCCGGGAACAATGAGAGTGCTGCTAGAACTAGAAGAGGCACCCATGCTCAAGCCCAGTGGGCCAAATCCTCACCTCAAAGAAATGACCCTAAATAATTAAGGGTCACAGATTTATCTGCCTTGAGAATTTATTCCAATTCATTTCAGTTCAGAAAGGCACGTTAAGTAACTGCTTAATTAGATACTTAAAACTTAAAAGGGCAGACTTAAATACTTTTCTATAATAGGAATGTCTGCATCCCATTCTACTGTTTCAAAGCTGAACATGAATTATTGAGAAGGACTAAAGGGTGATGGCTAGCTTTTCCTTTTACCATTGTTCAGTCTGCTTTTTCAACATATGTAAGCATGCAAGGAAATTTGTTGCTAAATTTCAGATGTTTTCATAGCAAAGATAAAGATAACAGCCGTCTTCACCTGGTGCTTCTGCATTTCAAAGTGTCTCCTCTCAAAAAAAGTTACGCTTCCCTCATATATTATGCTGGTGAAATCAGTTCTAACTCCAGCTGATGGCACACCAGACTGTTTTCAAAATCTTGTATTTAATGGTTACTTTTAGAAGCAGAAATACATCAGCTGCCATTATTGCAGTGCAAGCTGGGACACCGATGATAAGCAGTGATCAGGAAGCACAGCAGATGTCAAGATTCCCCACGTCAGCGTAGCATGAAGGGCACAAACATGCAAGGGTCAGCATTTTGTCCTTGAGCGAGGAAAGGTCTTACATTTGTACTTCACTTCAGTCACGTGTACGACCAATTATTTCAAGGCACAATATATTAGCTTAAAGTGAGACCTGCTTTCTCCACTTTGAGTAACCTGATAAATCAGTAATTTAATAATGTCCACTTCTCTTTGCAAATGCCAGAGGCCCACCCGTACTGGCTTGAGGTTATTTGTTCATATTCAGATCTCAAATACTCCAGTGTGAAAACGAGAAATTCGCTGTGGTTAGTGACTCTTTAGGTCAGGTGACATAAAGCCTCGTTTGGGCCTGGAGAGAAGCTGTCAGATAAAGCTTATGAACTTCAGCAAAGACTAAGTGCTGTTTTGGCAGTCCTAATTAACGGGTAACAACAAATGCACTGGATACCCAGGGCCATGTGGAGGCAGATGGAGGCATGCAATGCTTCTACCTGCAATACATCATTAATAGCCGCCTGAAATTGCTGAAAGGCCCTGAATATACTGCCCGTGCCTGGCTTTTTATTACCCTACTCGAGAGTCTGCTGCACTCGTTTCGGCTCCCTGAGCCCTGCTCCGTGCCAGATGACTTCCCGACCCTTTTGCAGGGTGCACAACGTGGGGCTTTGGCTCCTGACTCGCTGTGTACTACCACAAGGACAACTTCCATGGCTAGGCAACAAGCTGTTGGCAATGCTCACAGGGAAGGAAATCTTCTCCTGGCCCGTGTCAGAGTCGCTGTTTTAGCTTTGCCAAAAGGGCATTTACAAAAGAATCATGAGTTCTTCTAATGCCACTCTGTCTTCACAGGTTAATTTATGCCTTGTTCTTTATGCCTGTTTAGTTAAGGGCATGCCGCACGTATGGAGAAAAAAAAGGTCACAGAATCACCACCTGGCTCCTGTTTTGATCTGGCTAGCAAGTGCCAGAACCTTTGAACAGCAGGTTGCTAAATAATAAACAGACCATGTCTTTAAAAAAACCTGGCGCTTACTTCTTCTGTATCTGGTAGTAGTCCCTGGCACATGTGCCAAACTGAAAAGCATGCGGCTCTCCTTTCCTTTCTGCACCCACCTAAGTACAACAAAAAAAGTACAAGAATACACAACAGCAATTAAGTTTAGTAAAAGGTTATAATCCAGCCCACCAGCAACAAGGAACATGAGGAACAACAACAAAACCCCTGTCTGAGTGGAAAAACTTCAGGAAAGGAAAGGAAAAAATAAATAAACAAGGATGAAAGAAATGCCCAGTGGCAACCATTTTCAGTGTGACCTAGTGAGCTTTCAACTTCAAACCAGTGAGATCAAGAGCTTCCCAGCGGCGTCACCTAGGGATCTGTCATTCACACATCAAGCCTTGTTCAGTCTGCCTTGTCTCATGCAGACACGCTGCCAGATACAGAAATATCATGGCCCTCTTGCACGATAAGAAAAACAAAACAAAAAAAACAAACTGACTGCAACCCTGGAAATCAAGTGCGCTGACACACCACGACCCTCTTGTCCACAGAAGGGCAACGTCACAGAGCAGACCAGAAAAACGATGCAAACAGAATGGTAATGGGGTAACCATCTGCTATTAAAATGCAGCATTAGCCAAGCCTTCCAGTGAGCCCTTCTCACTTGTGGAGATCATGAGAGATGGAATTTAGTGGAAGGAATCAATAGCTGCCCTGGGTGCTTTGCAAACCAAGGGAGATGATCTTCTTTCAAGCCCACCATTTGGTTTCTGTGCACTGTACAGCTCACAATAGAGATGGGGTATTACTGCTTGGTTGAGCAAAAAATAAAATCAGCTGCACCTTCACTATTACACATCTCTTATCATACATATGACGTGCAATATTCATCTGACACTACATGGAATTCGTCCTTCCCCTGACAGCTTGAGAAGAAAGGTGAGAAGACAAAGAGTAAGATTTGTGGGGCAGCACAAAAGATCAAGAAGCAGTTGGGAAAGGAAGAGAAAGATACTGATCACTACAGTTAGAATCTGCACTACCTGACTGAATATTCTTTTACAAATTATTTTTAAAAAGCACACAGTAATCACTTGTTCAATGAGGGTTGTAATTATTTATCAATAGCAGCCACCCAGTAACTATGCTTACTTTTGTTCTAACCCATTTCCACCATATTTGAAGTTGAAGAGTCTGGAGATGCCCTTGAGGAAAGTATCTCTAGCGTTTAGTGTATAAGCTTGGCATTTACGGTCTGAAATATCTCACTGGGTCAGGCAGCTCTGATGAATCCTTGGCAATTTTCTTTTTCAAGATAGACGAATAACTCTGTAATTTCAGACCACTGCTGAGAAACTACGTACACATCTCCTTTTTCATGAATCCATTAAACCATGGAGTGAAAATGGGCAGACATCCTTACATTTTCAACAGTTTATACAGCATTTTGCACACAAAGTAAATAGACTCAATAACAAGTGAGTAACACCCACTCTCTAAGTGAAAGTGAGACATTTTAAATTAAATAATTTATCAACCTTTAACTTGCTATTTTTGAACACTTGCTAAACAGCCATTAGACAAGTTTCATCTGAAAATTAACAAGTGCTCAGAAAGCATTTACAAAAATGCCAAGGTTGCATGCTTGCATCGAAAGCATGACTGAAGATGTCATATTTGTGGAACAAGTTGCAAGTCATCTCACATTTCTGAACAAAATATTATCTATTATCATCTAAGTGTTATTATTAGTGAAGAAAGATACATCTGACTCTTACTTCCATGCAAACGCTGTGAATAAAGCCACTTGCTGATTTAAAAATACGTCGATGTTCCCAAAGCCCTCATAGATTTTTCACAGCAAGATTAACAGGAAAAATTTCCCAAGATGGTTACAGAAATACATATAGAAATTCAGCAAGATCTTTCAAGATTTTGTGGTAACATCTGTGAAGTGTATTCAGGAGTCATCTGCTTAGATAATAGAAATGATATTATGTGACAGGTCATGAATAAGAAATATTCAGAACAATGCATATTCTGAATAGTTTGTGAAGAAAAGAAATGCTGAAATATGTTCATATAAGCACTTCAAGTAACTTGAAATTACAAAGTAATAAATAAACTAACACATTTGTTAGCATGTCATCTGTAAAGACACGATGGGACATGTGGGTAGCTAAATTATTTCGAACAAAAAAATTGCTACCAGACAAGAAAAATATGGTCCAGCTTCGACTCAGCTGGTTTTAATTACCACCCTGTCTTGACCAAGACTGCATGGGACTTCATTCTCAGAAGTGGGCTGATCCTACAGCACCTGCAGGGCTGTACAAGCCAGGACGGGGAGGCTGCATAGCGTCGCTTCAAAGAAGTCAGTGGCAGTCTGTCAGTTGCCTCCAAAAGGCTCTGGAGCAGGTTGCAAATGGAGAAGCCGGCTCCGAATGTCTTCCACCAGTTGGCAAACAAATGAGACATCATGTTTGTGCAGTTCAAGCATTGTTGCCAAATTCTAATAGAATCAGAGTTTCTGTAATCCCAAAAAGGGGCTATGTGATCCTTGGAAACAAGATTCTCTTGTCTGGCCTTCCATTCATTTTGTAAAACATGTTAAGTTTAATTTCAGTGCTTGGAGCTGCAGCTGGCCAAGGAGCAAAACCATATTCCTGTGTTAAAAAAAGAATTGGAAATGGATGCAAGCTGCTAAATTTTGATAGTGATCTGCAGCCAACCTCCAGAGAATAGTTGGGTCAGGAGTTTTGGGTTAGATTCCACTAAACAAGTAAAACATTACTAATCATAAAAGCAGATTGTCTTGTCATTTTTCTTTCCCTCAATGTAGGTAATCTTTGAGATGCGGTATTACACATATTTCCTTTCCAGTGAAAAACATCAGTGCACTACGCACCTCCCTCAATAGTTATTTTGATTGGACTTAGCAATGCCAGGCAATTATCCCTGATGCTGCACCATCTGTGGAATTACACTTTCAGGACAGTAATTTCAGGAATGAAGACATACCTGGTGTCATTCAAGGCAGCTAAGCAGACAATCTGTGAACGATCACACGCATTTCCTTTCTTTGACTAATGACCTCCTGTGTGTCTTTCTCCCCCAGCCACGACAACCTTAAGAGGCACCCACTCACTTATCTCCAACCCTGCCGGGCCCAGCCCTGCTGGTGGAACCGAAACAGGCCCAGGCTGACCCCGTCCTGCGGCTGCTGAGCGGGACTTGCCGGGGCAAAGCTGTTCAGGCTCATCATGAACATCACAGCTCCACTCAGCTCCTCACACCAAACTGTCCAGCAGCGCTCACCACAGCTAACTGCAACTAGGTGACCGCTGACAGACTAATGAACTCTCTTCTAATTGCCATTGCTCTCCCAGGTCACCCTGTACCCTCAGACTCTTTGGAACTTGATGCAAGGCCCGCTTTGGCCTTTGCGAGACTTCCCTGAGAGCTGAACCCTGGTCCAAATCCCCGGGAATTCAACTCCTCATACGTTCGCCTAATCAAACGGAATTCATCTTTGCTTTATCCCAACTGCCAGGCAACATTTCTCATGAGAGTTATTTTTTCCATGTGGTACATATGCCTTGCATATTTCCTATAATCCAGGAGTCAGTCAGCATTAACATGCCATCACTTGTTTATGACGTATAAATGAGGCAGTTAAAGGTGTCCGCTTTCAGCACGGTGGACAGGAGGATCACTTTTGCCATTCCCATTAAACTTTATGAGAAACACGGGGCTTGAAGCCAAATTAATTCTCCTACACCAAGCTAAAAACGAACTCCTAAATGTTATTATGCCTGCCGTGTTTGGTTTCTATATTTACACTTCAGGCATATAGTTACTGACCAAACTAAAAGCACTGACAGTATCTATGCCAGAAAGCAAGTATTTCCCTAGGAGAAAATAGAGTGTGGTATTTTACAGTATGGGATGTGAACTCTACTGTATGTAGGCATATAAAATATTTTTTAAAGCCAAATAACCAAGGTCTGCAAGCCTTAGCAGTTGTTTGAAATTTTGTTAATGAATTTTACAGGGCTGTCCAGTTATTCGAACAACATGCCCAAGGGAGAGAAGCTTCTGGAATGAAAAATGTTGTAGGCAGAAAAAAACAGGGAAAGGAAGAGGTTGCAGTAAAAGCAGAGGCTGAAAAGAACCTCTGAAAAGAAAGCTCATACGCATACCAGACCTCAGAGGAGATGTATTTCTGTGCATCTTCCCAAAGCCCTGGGCAACCAGAGGGACTTCCACACCAACGAAATGGACTTTTTGGAAAATACATTTTCTCAAAGCAGGACCTCTGTGCTGCTGATAGCAGTGAGTGATCCATGCAGGCCAAGAGAACACTTCTTATAAAAAAAAAAAAAAAAAAAAAAAAAAAAAAAGCTTTTAATTCTCTACTCACATTCCATTTTACATCCCCTATGTGCCTTGTCCCATGATAAAAGTTACCTTGTCTCATGTAGGTTCTTAGCGTTATGTTATAGTATTTTTGATTATTATTTAATAATAGTGCATGATTAAAACAGCAGGTTAAAGTGCTCCTTTTTCCACTACATTCAGAGTACACACAGAAATTTTCATTCCACATCCAATGTTAAGTAGAATTTTCAATTTCTCAAAAAGACTATAATATAAACATAATACAATTTTTTTGAGGTAATAAAATACAACCCTCTGAGACATTCAAATTCTTATCTAGTCATGCCTTTCCTGTTATATCTGGGTATTATTTTAGCATGCTGGATGTCTATGAGATTTCTATATTTACAACTTATTTGACAACATGGTCTTGTTGTAACATAGCTTGTCTCGCTTAGTAAACCTCTAGTAAAAATGGCAACAGGGTTTACATTTTGTTTTAAGCCTTTCTTAAAAAATCAACCACAATGACAGATGTGTGGCAATAAGGCCGCATGCCTATCCTGGAATCTGCCTAGAAATTTATTACACTGGAGCTATTCTAGACTTCTTCAGATACTTTTGTTTGGGTTCTTGGATGATGTCCAGCTATTGTATCTTTAATTACTGGACACTTGCTACACAGCTTGCAGAGATACTTCTTCCTATTTCCTCTGTTGTTTCAAGCATCCATTTCACTTACTCTTGCTGGGAAGGGTTTGGGGCTGAATAAGAACAAGTCTGAAAATGTTTAATTGCCTTTCAGGCTAGCTTTAAAAGTCCTAACATTTTCATCTGTTCAAATCTGAACCTAGCCCAAGGTTGTATGCATACCTGTATTAAATATGAAATGCAGGGCTGAAATAACAGCTGTGAAGTATAGCTGTAGTAGCAAGGCCAGGAAACTCATGGCAAAGCTTATCTTCAGTACACATAGAGTGCCCAGCAATTGCCAGGGGTGGCTGTCCTCTGAGTTTCCTCCACTTGTGAATAATGTATTTCTGGAGCAGAATGTTCTGAACAGGAATGCAGAATTTTGATTGACACATGCAATACAGCAACTTCTTGGAGAAATAATATTTTACAGGTCTGTGTTTGTATGTCTGTAGGACACCAAATAATGATGAATTACCTCATCCTTGCCATTTTTCATCATCTCTAGAATTCTCTTCTCACTGCTGCTTTCTAACTTCCTTTACTGGCCCATACTTCAGAAAAGCAGAACATTTACTAAAATGTAAGAAACATGCCATTGCTAAATTTTGTCACAAATCGACTTAAGCTGTATTGCCTTGTATTGTATTTGTTTCCGTATGAGATTTTGCAACACCAATTAAAACAAAAAGGTAGTACAAGGCAAGACTTTTATTTGGGCATCACGCGTTCTAATGCAATGAAACATTTAGAGACGAGGTTTTAGACCAAGCCTTAATGAACACAAGTGCTACCTGAAGAACTGAGATCCTGTGTCAGATTTTGTACTCCTCCAATTTCACAGGTGGTTGGATGCAGGGAGTTAAAGCAGGACCGTCTCATTTCTGGCTAACATGAAGCACAGAGGTGAGAGGATGAAGCAACTAAGAGAAGAATCTTTTTAAGCAGCACTGAGGTCAATCCTTTTAAACTTTACTGGGGATTTACTTCAGGAGAAGCTTATCTGTGTGGTGACCAGTACTGTGCAAAACCTTTGTTACAAATGATAAACCATGGACCAGGCTGAAAACATCTTTTGTTGAATGAGTAGAATTGAACTGATTAATATTTTCAGATAGAAAACAGGCATATGTTGATAATATCTGAGGTCAAAACTTTGCAATATCAAAGCATGTTTGCTGATTTTGGCAGAGTTTCTCTTTCAGATTTGGAGCTTGAAGCCTAACACAGGTTGAATGTATACAAAGCAAAAGTGGGAAAAAATAATATTTGTACAGAGCTCTGCAAACTGACCCATACTCAGCTCTAATGAGAACATAATGGTTTATCCAGCTGCAGAAGAACAGAAGCAACAAGTGTAAGAGAAATTCCTCCACTTTCCTATTTTTAAAGATATGTTTGGATTTTAGTAGAAATGGGAGATTCTTTTTTGTTTGTTTTTTGTTTGTTTTTTTCCCCTGGATGCATGCATGTGTACTTTAAAAAGCGCATCACTTGCACTTTAAACTACATTAAAACATGTTTAAGCGAGAATGGAAGATATGCTTCCACTGAGAGCAATGAAAAAAAAAAAAGAAAACCAACCCATATGACTGACTTTATAAATCTTTGGATTATACTGCAGTCTGTGGGGTATCTTCTATCTAAACTACCGTAACCCACAAGGGGATTAGAATGGATAGTCTCTCGTTCGCTTGCTCCTCTGAGTCACAGCACTAGCAAATAGACCCACGGTGCAGTGTGGGCAGACAGGAAACCACTAAAGCCAGAGCAGTGATTATGTGCATGCTCTGTGAGACACATCGAGCAGTGAGCCGAAATGTTTGTGTGTGTCAGATCAATCTTTTCACTGACCAGGACAGCTGTACTCACAGGGGGATCACCAATCATCCTGCTAGGAACTGCTTCTGTCCTTCAACAGGCAATTAACGTGAGTCCATTACAGCTCCCTGGAGGCCCCTGGGGGGCTGCAAAAGGCATTGACTGAAAGGTCAGAAACCTCATGAGGACAGGAAAGAAGCTGTGCCTGGCGAAATGGAGTGGAAAGCAGTAGCTATTTGTCACCCGCTAGTAATTCAAAAAAAGAGGGGGGGTGGGGAGAGAAGGGGCTGAAGGGGGTCCAAGCGTTGTGCACAGTTGCAAGCACGCAGCAGTAGTAAGAGCATAAAGCTACAGGAGACCCTTCTTGGGACAAAGATTTTATCAGATATTGAAGCTGGAGGAAGAGCCAACAAATCCCACTCAACTAATTCTACAAAGGGACTGGAAGTGAAAAAGTATATGGGCTGATTAATAGCCCACTACAGCCCCAAGAAAATCACGGTGAGGAGTCCCTGGGGGCTGAGGTTCACCACTATGAAACAAACATCTCAGAAGAGAACCCACAAGACCTGAAGTGACCATGGAGCACACAGAGTGGCATTCATAAGAAGCAATCTCCACTAAGAAGCAACTGCTGATGTGTTCAGTGGTGGAAAAGCAACATACACGGTGCTCGGGGGATATTTTACAGACTGCTGCTCTCTATTTCTATTTCAGACTTCTGGTCAAGACAACCATATTGGTGAGTTCTTGGAGGGCTCATTTAAATGCCTACGCATATCTCACCAAGCATACCACCAACCAACCCGGCAGTTCTACTACGGACATGCAATCAAGTAGTGCCAGGTAGGTGGCCAAGAGCCAGCATATACAGAAGACTTAATTTGCACTAGTTTGCAAGAAGTGAGACTGAGTTAATTCATGATGCTAATCCAGAATAACTTTCACCCACTTCATGAGTGAACTTCCACCCACAGCATTCAGCTGAAGTACTAGCACTGTTTTTCTTTCCGGTGATAAGAATACTTCACAGAGATCTAGCAGTACATGGGCAATCAATAGAACAAGCTGAAATACTGCAAATGTTAACTCTTCAAAAACAACAGAACTTAGACTGCGAATAGCAAGAATTAAATTAGTGAAAAACTTGTAAAATTCTTTGGACATGGTTTTGAATGGTTTGTGTAATTGAAATTTTATTTGATGAACAAAACCTAAACTGCATAGAATGACAGAAATAAATCATCTACAAACTAGGTATTGATATGTCCCATTTCCACAAGACTGCACAGGGACCTTAAACAACATGAGCTCTACTGCTTGCTGGCAGAAACCATGGTAAACTTTGACTCAGTTTGCAAAATCTTCAGTGTACTTTAGATGATGTAAAATTTCCGTATTTTACTTTCTTGAAAAATAAATATTGGTGACTGTGCTCTTTGTTTGTAGAGAGATGTAGATAACAAGTTTGGATTATTTATAATGGTATAAGAGGTTTGACCTTGCTGAGCACCCATCACCGACTGACTGACTGAAAAGCCTGGCAGATAATCGAGCATGGGTTTGTGGTATACTGTTGTTTTGTCCCACCTGCAGCTTTATTTGTCCCAGCTGTATTTGTCATAGGCAAGGGCAAGAATTTCCACATGTATTTCAACATTTGCCTCCTGATTACAGTGTAACAGACTGGACTCACTTAAGTGGCCTATAGCTCCAGCACGGCAGAGGAAGTTGATGGTGTGTTTCTTACCCATTGCCCCAGACAATTCCTTCTAACAAAATTCTGTTATCTTCCAACCATCTCTTTCTACTGTCTCTCTTATTTCCTGGGTTCAGACTTCATTTCGTTGCCGTTTTCAAGATCTGATGCAGGAGTACAAGAATACACACACACCCCCTGAACAGTTTTTCCGAGGTAAGTGAACACGCACTGGATTTACGCAAACTGGACCTCCTCTAAGTGGCACCACACTGAAGCCATTCTGCTCTAACATGAACTGCGTTGTTCCCCCTCCCTTGTGTTCCCTCTTCCAAAATGCCTCAGATTACAATAAAGGGTCCCAAACGTTTATTTATTCCTGAGGGCTGCCTGCATGCATTTACGCCACCCAGCACCGCAGGTCGTTACCCTTTGTGACACTGACAGTATCAGCAGGTTGATGTTTAATAGAAGCTGCCGATTAGTATCCAAGATACCAGTTAACAAGACAGTTTCTTTTAATGGCTTGTATTGATGAACGAATTAATGAAATTCCACAACGTCTTTATGTGCAGGGAGTCCTTGTGTGACACCCTTGGGCAGCACACAAACCACCTCCACCGATGTTTGTGTTCGGGCTGCCAGCAGGCTACAAGGGTGCCCCTCAATGCAGAGAGCAGCGATGGAAACACCTGGGAAGATCCACAGGCGGTGACTTCAGCGCTGCTGTACGGGCCTGCTGTCACTGTGTACGGCCCAGCCGGCACGCTTAGGAAAGATGGAAGAACAAAACTCCAGCAGCTGCTCCAAGTGCCATGCGGGACAGCACCACCCGAAGTACTGGCACTAGGGGAGCTCTCTAACTTGGAATGACACTTTATATTTTCAGTGGTCAACCCACTTCTTTAAGCATCTAAAAAGATGCGCAGTGAGATGAACACACTGAGACAAGTTTGCTCTAACTTTAATTGAAAGACCATTAATATCGAGTGCTCAATTTTATTTGCTATCAAGTAAGGCTTCTGCCTTTTAAGGGTACTTGAACTTTTCTAGGAGCGTCAGAACCATCACACTGTTAGAACCTGAAATAAATACTACCAGTGTTAGCAGAATTGTTGCCTGTTGAAGCCAGATTGGCTAAGCAGGAAATAGATTTGCATAGATATCCACTTTGCACTGAAAACAAAAGGTAAAGGTATTCAATTGTGTAGCATCAAGATTTGGGGCACAGTACCAGTTACCGCAGTGCTGACATCACCTCGGGCGTGCTGAGACATCTTTCTTAAGGACCAACAGTTTGGTTTGCAAAAATAAGCAACTGAACAAAACAACTACCTCCTGGGCAACTGGAGGTGCCACCAGAGAGCCAGACCCCAACCAGCGCTTTCCAGTGACACCTAGAAAACTCAACCAAGATGCCCCAAGGGTTCATAGACAGGGCACAGGAGCCAGCTGTCCTAACCTGATTTTGGCTGGGACAGTTGAGGGCCAACACTTTGCGTGTATGCCGGAATCATATGATTTATCTTTCCACCACTGCATAAATTCAATTTCCTTTATCAGATGTGGAAATTATGACTCCCGTCATCCTGCACTCATGGTACAAAGGAGTTCCAAGTTAGAGATCGCAGAGCAAGCTCTGAGCAGGACGAACCATCAGGGTGGCACCACGCGCTGTCCTGCTGCAACAGGCTTTGGTGCTGGAAGGCACAGAGCTGCCCAGTGTACTGCTGCCCCAGCTAAGGCAGAGCTGCCCCAGCTTCCAACGCTGAAGCCAGCTCGCAGGGGGCCCGTGCAGGGCTATTTGCATGGTGTTCCAATGCACCATGCAAGCAATGCCTACAACCGCAACAACTAAGAGGATGCGCCACAATCACAGGACATCATACATCCCCAAACTATCAAGCCACTGTCTGCCACTTTCTGTCTTCAAAAAGAGAGAAAACAGTAAAAACCTTACTGACTGAAGGCTTTCATTCACTATGTGGGGACAGTTCCTTATGAAGCCATCAGACATTTGTTTAATTTATCACAAGTTCATGAGAGCAGTTAACTCCTGAATGACCATCTGAATTAAGTTAACGTAGCTTGCCTAGCTGTGCACATGAGAGGAATTTGAGACTGTGGGTAAACAAGAGAACAGAGTCTGCACTGGTTGAGAAGTGGCAGTTACCTGTGAATACCAAGGGGGAGGGAAGCAGTATAGTGAAAAAAAAAAATCTTGCTATTTTATTTGAACCCAAGCATTTTGCCATCTTTCTTAAGAAGCCAAGTAGCACTGCAGAACATAATACTCCACGTATCAGCTCTTTAGCAGAAAGATGGAGAATAGATTTGCATTCAGCTAACTGATCAAATGTTAAGAATTTAATTGCCTTAATAGTTTAATTTTATTTTTCTCTAATCTAATTAAAGAGAAGTGTGTGGGGGAAACCGATTGGTGGGGAGGGGAATGCCTTCATGTCTGCAATATAGAAAACCTTCCGTTCCCTACGTTGCTTCAGCATTGTCAGTGCTGGCTGTCAACAGCTTACTGTTTCCTGCTAATTATCCCACTTTTTTACTGGACTGTTCTTAACAACTTTCCGTAAAGGCTTTAATAGCAGGCATTCATTTCTGCTACAGATAAGGTGCGTTTAGCTTTTTATATGTCGTAATTTAATAGGAACCCAGATCTAATTTAATAGATCCTTTATGTCTCTGTCAAAGACTGTTAACATTGATTGGTGCAATGTCTTATAGAAGTCAGTAAATACATTAATCTCTTGAGAGCTTGCGACAACAATTCCGTTAACAGCATGAACCATACAGATGGACAAACCATTATTGAATAAATGAAGAACTGAACCGAAAACCTGCACTAAACCAAGTCAGAAAAACGCTGGAAATCAGAGCATCACTGGTATTCGCTGGATCACTGAATACCACTAAATCTGGACCAGGTCTACTGACGGTTTAGAAGGAACAGGCTGAATTAGTTAATATATGCTAACCCATTTTATTACAGTTCACTTTAAAAGCAGGACAAGTTTTTAACTCAGCCAGGTTAGCATATGCTAACCACAATAATTTTTTCTAGACATAATATCCAGAGAGTGCTATCATTACTTGCTAGCACTGTATCTCTAAGTCCGACCGTAGGGAAAGATGCAGGAGTTTACATAACCAAACCTCCAGCCCTCTGGGGACTTGCCAGCCACAAATGGGAAACAGGATGGTCAGTGGGCCATAGAAAATGTGTCTGAACCCCTTTATCTATCTACAACATTTTTCTTGAATCATTCCACCGTCACCATTATTACTGTCTCCTGTGGCACATACATAATGGTGAAACTCATTTCCTTTGGTTAACAGCCAGTAGTGTTCTAGGAGTCCTGCCTGCAAAGGAATGGATGTGTGCTAGATGCAGACTAAGAGAGACCCATCCTAGCTATGAAAGCTGGCCAACAAAACCAGGTAGGGAAGCTCTTCATGTCACTCACAGGACACACCAGATGTATGTGCTGTTTATTCATTTTTCGTCTGCCTGTGCTTCCTGCACTTCACTTCCCATACGTAGTGATTTGGGAAGCCGTGCCTGGGACTTCCTTCCTGCTGGATGCTGAACATCCACAACTCCAACTGCCTTCAAAGGCTGACCAACTCCTTGCCTGAAGTGCTCAACAACTGCCACAGTAGATTCTTCCTATGAGCAACTGCTCGTCATTTGTCCATTAACAAAGAGAAGATTGACGTAAATATTAATGACCGATCCAAAGGCATTCTGTGCACTATATCATTGTCTCCTTTTTATTTCAAAGCCAGGCTATAACAGAGGTTGGGTAGGAAGCAAAAGGAAAGTATCATGGCAGGAACATCAGTGTATTTTGGATGCAAAGCAGAAGCTTATCTGCTTTTACTACTGCAGCACCAGAGAAAATCAATTTTGACACAGAACTGCCACTTTACAAGCAAATAACTATACTTTCCAATAACCTAATCTGTGCAAAGCCTACTGAAAATTCCCTAAAGAACCAGTAGTTAAAACCTCCATTAAATCAAAGGGTTTAATATGGGAAGGGAAGAGAGGATGCAGTTTGACTTGGGAATGTAATGGACTCAGTGGGGAAATAAATATGTTGTTTTATGTGTACAGTTACAGAATTTGAGAACACAGCATTCATTTCAAAGGGAATTCTCTTGCTGTGCAACTTATTCCTAAACAGATGTGATTTTTGCTTATTCAAAAACATTTAGGTAACAATTACAGCGTAATAAATTATAATTGCCATCATCTTCCAGCTATGCTATGACTTCTATGCAAACACAAAGAAAATACAATTATATAGAACTGTAAATCCCATTGTCAGGTACCTTAGAGCACTGACACAACACTTGTTTATTTTACTGAGAATGAACAATATTTTTAAATCTTTATCGTAAAAATGAAAAGGCTGTATCTGTTGAGGAGTCCGGCAGACTGACAAGGTGTATTTTACACAACTATTGCTTAAAGAGGGCCTAATTCTAAGGAAGTTAATTATCTTCTAAAAGCCTGTATTTTACTCGTATGTTTTATATTAGGAGTCTCTTTAAAGAAGTTTCCAGGCTGACATTTTAATTAAGTAGGTCATGACCACTGTTCAAACACTGAAGAAGGAAAAATAGCTAGGAATGACTGAAAAACAGGATTTTCATTACTGCATATTACAGATCTCATGTGAGCCCAACAGTTTGTATGAATATAAATCGTTGTACAACATTTCAGACAGCTGTAACTTAGGGGTGGGACTGTACAAGGTAACTCAGAAATAATCCTCGTGAAGACAGAAACTCTTCATTAAACCTAACAGAGCTTTACTAAACTTCCATGGCAGCATATTGCTGATTTCCTCCTCATTTACTTCTGTAGCATTAGACACCAAGCTCAGTGTTTTATACTGTAAAACTCTGTGTGTCAGGATCTGACATTTATTGTTTACAGTGTCTCCTGATCTGACAGTTCAGAATCTAAACTCGAACTCTGCTTAGCAGGATGCAATGTTAATCTTTTACTTGCTGCAAATTTTAGAAAATGTTCCTATGAGAGTGGCTGAGTCCACAAAGAGCTGACAAGGGCTTTCACATCCTCCTTGGGTTACAGACCAAGGCATTCTAAACCAAGAGACATGGGCATGCTACAGCAGGTGCCAAAGGTAGGGAATCAGTATGTCTAGGAGGGACTTTTGAAGAAGTGGAAGATTTGCCATGGCATAACAGAAGACCATGATGCCAACAAGAGGTCACCATGAAGAGACTCAAGGTGCTGCTTTGCAAAACCTGAAGCAAAAGTGAAGGTTTTACCAGCAAGGAGAACTTGGTCTGGGGTGAGCCATTCCAAAATCAAAGCATATAAATTTCTGATGAGATACAAGCCATAAGGTTCTGGAGAAGCGCCAGTAGTTCCAGATGGGATGTGAAGACTTGAAATTTTTCATGAAAGATCAAAGAGTGCTCCAGCGTGCTGAGAGATGGGCAGGTAAGTATGCAGGTTTGCTTCCTTGGCTCACTTTGTCATCTCTTTTGCTTGCTCTCTCCCCTAAATAGCAAGGTGGTTCGGGATCCTGGGAAAAGCTTATCTGTGCCTGTGCTGTGCTTGCTGTGTACCACAAGAGGTACTCTAAAAAGTAAAAAAAAAAAAAACTCAAGCCTTGAGTGGGTTTCTCAGAAACATCCAAGAGGACGTGGGGGAAGCTGACAGAAAAACACACACTGCAAAACATAACTACTGCACAGATAGATCTACACATGGAATATGTTTCTACAAACCCAAAGCCAATAACCAACTCTGAATCATCCTCTGAAACAGAAATCAGCGTGGGATGGAGGGTCCCAAATTCTTAAAGCATCCTGCCAGATGTCTAGGCAGGGGAGCCCAACCAGACCCCTTCCAGTAAGACTTGATTAGACAAATTATGGTATGTAAGAACTAACAGAACACTTCAACCAAAAAGAAACCAAACAAAGACAAACACAAAGCGTATTTTCATCCATTATTATAACCTGACAGTAGCTCTTTCAACAAAAGGAGATACTGAAGTTGCTATTTCAATGCCTTGTACGGTGTTCTTTTTTTCTGTAAGATCCTACCACCATAAAGAAGCAATTACCCACTGAAGTTACCCAGGCAGGATCTTGGCAAGCATCAACTACAGCCTTCGAGTGTGTTAAAAGGACAATATAACTGTCAAACTGAATCCGAAGTCACTACAGTTACCGAGTGTCCAAAGAGTCTCTGTTTGCTGGGTGGCCGCGCAGAGCTCCCATCGTTTCTTCCTCTGACTGTAAGCTCTTCAGTCAGGACGAGGCTCCGATTTTGAGGTCTGCGCTTGGTAAGAGGCGCTGACAGCATGAAGCAGTGAAAACAGACCAGGTAAAGAGAACCTGAACGGTCCTACAAACCAGGTTTGCTCCAAGGACTATACAGTTTTTCACTGCAAGATGAGTTCAGTTACTCCATCTGCCCACTATCTTTATTTTCACTCTCTTTTCCTTTATTTCATTATTTAACAATGATTGGAAAAGATCAGTGCAGGCCTCACTGTATTTATGCTTTGTTTCTTCCTCCTATTTATACTATATTGCAGTATTATGATATTCTGGAGCCAACAGGGAATTTTCTAATAAAACAGTGTTTTTTTTGTGCCCCCCCCCCCCCGTTTTTTTTTTTCCAGGAAACAATAACTCTCCAAGACAAATTTGTTTCACAGAAGTGTCAGATTCAGCAGAATTTCACTGAAATACATCTTAAGGCCCAGGAACAGATTTCTGGTGCTAACTTAGGAGAGCTACAGAATTGCTCCTAAGCCTAGTGGCTGGTGCACTCACTCTAAGGACCCCAAATCCGGTTCAACGGCTACCTGCATCTCCCAAAGGGCAGGGAAAAGCACCACCTTTTGAACCGACCTTTCTGGATGCTGTTTCTGAAGACGCATTTCTAAAGTTCTCATTGGATTTAAGCCCAGCCTGGAACAGGAACATTCACAAAGCCTTGACAATTACTGAAAGACAGAAAAAACATTAACTACTCATCTCCTCTCTGCTCCTTTTTTAAATAGCATAACCCCTTCAGAAGACCAACCTTACTCTAAGCATTACTAGGAAAAAGGTTTTTATTTCCATGCTTGTGTTACAACGAGATACACTTCAGAAAGAAGTTAAAAATCATCACTTGTCCTCCAGCATCACACTTCCTGGTGACACTCTCACATTGAAACAAGGAAGCAGCCCCGGAGACTTAAACTGAGAGTACAGACAGGCTGCTGAACAGTTAATGTGCTTACTATGTACAACTTTTCACCTACTGCTAATAGAATTGACCTTAGGCTCTTTTCAGACATCACTAAAGCGTTACAGCAGTTATGTTAGAAATCAATTATAAAATGCAACTTCTATTCATTACTATTTATCAAACTTTTGTAGCTGATAACAATTTGAAAGTCTAATTCTCAAAAAAAAAGAAAAAAAGAGAATGTAGGATCTGTATTTGTTTCATAAAGAATAGTTTTCAAGGACAGACTAGTAGGGTTTTTTGTTCCTTTTAAAATAATAATGGGATTTTAAAAGTTGTTTTAAACATTTATTTCTCTAGCAGTGAAGGGATGCAAGCACTTCCTTAAGTCAGAATGCAACTGTGGTACGGAGAAACACCAGAGCTTTCAAACTCTTTTGTGGAAAACACATAAACAATTCCAAGACTGAGGAAAGGTCAGCAGAACTGCAGGACTTGGGTTCTCCCTGGTGAAAGACAGTTTTTACCATTTTGAGAAAGGAGCCCAAGCTTCTTCAGTGACAGGCACCCAGGATGCCAGAGGGTCTGTGTAGGACTGGACTGCTTTGTGAATCATTTTCCTAATAGAAAGCCAGGATCCATTCATGCTCCCATGCCATCACATCCAGGAAACTACACATAAAAGAGGTTTCATGCCTTACCTATATTTTTCGTGGAAGGCTTTCTTTAATTTGAACTAAAAAAGACCTTAAGTCGCTGAGCTCTTTCTTGAAGAAGACAACCTTTTAGTTATACCCCAAGGCACTATTTCAGGGAACTTCAGGAAGGAATTTTAAGGCTGCAGAAGGGATGCAGTCAAGCTAAGCAGTATTCAATTAGCCTGAGTTTTAGATACAAATGCTGTTTTTCTCAGAGAAAGCAGCAGGCAAAAGAGGAAGGAACTACCATCACTGACAAAATCCAGCTGTACCCCATCAGCAGCAAAGGTTTCCCTTTCCACCTAATCTTTCATCACTTCTTTTGTTTCCTTTAGAAAAATATTTATTCTTAACAAGATGCCTGGGTTGCATTTAACTTTCTACTGAGTAAAATGAAAATCAAGTTCACACTCTACTTAAATATTTCATGGCAAAGAGAAGGAAGATGGTAAAATCAAACAAACAAAAAAGTCTTTGAAAAACACTTATTTTTCTTAAGACCTTAGGGAAAGAGTTAAACTTACAGGAGTCAGAGAGTGAAAGAAAACATTTTATCAACCGGGCCACCTGGCACTCCATCTAATGCTTTCCAAAAACCAACAGGGCAGAATGACTGTCAGAAATTCATTTAAACAGTCTGTTAATTTTGATCCCTTACAAAAGGTTAGCAACCATTGCATTTAAAAGGCACAGGATTTAATGCGTCTGCTCCATTTTAGCGCTACAGCAGAAGAATCCATTTTCAGGGTTAGAGAAGTGGCAAATGGTCTCAAAAAGGTGGGTTAAAGCGTGACAACTGACCTGGAAACTAAATGATGCGTTAAAAAATCCCAGAGAAATCAGATAATCTAGAACTCCTGAAATTTCCTCAAATCCCAGGACTTCTGGGCACAGCTGTAATACTAGTGAAAGACAACAGCATATTCAGATGGGCTCATCTCTGATGTACAAATACATTTAGGAACCTCAAACTGGCACAGAGTAGGACATAGCAAGGTCAAAGACAGGCACCTGCCAGTCAATGATCAAATAGCTACAGAAAACTTCATCACCTCTTCAACTACCTTCATACCTTAGCATTGTTGGATAGCAGAAGCTCCTGGTGTGGTAACTACAGGAAGCGGTTCCACAGAACACCACATTTAAGGAAGCACTGGGTACATTTTGTTTGTTCTTCTGATACATGTTAGGAATCACATCAGGAATCAATGCAATACCAGGAGACTGTACCAGAAACCATGGTAATAACCTCTTGATGTGGAAAGACCAAGATTTTTTTACTTCAGTCTAAGATGGGGCTCTGGCATTAAGGAGTTTAATGCTGCCCTGCATTTGGAGTTTGCCTTACAACCTCTTTCCCTGTAACATATGTCCCTCATTCTGTTCATCTCTTCCATTTTCTGATGCGTCAGCATCCTGCTTTAGATCTTTAGTAGATTGAAAGGTGTGCCCTGTGGGCTACACTCTCTCTAAATCATCCGTGATGTATTACGCTTGGCTTAAATGACTGAGTCTCATTTGCACAATTGCCCTATTAATTTACTCATCATTGATTTACACCACTTTTGTTGGAAATCCTCCACCAGACCTCTATTTTACATGCACTCTCAAAAGGTCTGTTCCAGTCTTTTTCTCCCCTATCATCCTCCCTGTCTCATTTCTCTTCCATTTGTCTTCATTCATCTACCTCTTATCTTCTTCCTCCCTCTCCCTCCCACTGTTCTGTCTTCCTTCTGTTTCTTTTTGATTCTCCTCCAGTTCCCCCCTCCTTGCAAGTCTACCTCCTTGCTTCAGAGCAGCTAATAAATCTACCTTGAAAGGCCAGAAAACCCAGAAGATACAGGTGTAAAGGTAAAGGAACGTAAATAAATCAAGATTCCTCGTGAAGAGGAGCACCAGCTGTGACTGCGTTTTGGAGCATTCAGAGACTGATGGGTGACTATCATTACCTTGGTTACAGTACTTGGCTATGTCCTTGCATCTTTTTGTCTTCCCAAGAGGAGCTCAGTCTTTTAGTTCAGATCTTAGGTGTAGTTTTCAGCCCAATATATCACATGCCCCTGGTCTGGTGCCCTGACTGCGAGTTTGACCACCAAAGCAGAAACACTTCTATCTTTGCTGTCTTTCTCTATGTAGCCAACAAAATGCTTGGATTCGATAGCATCTATAGAAATGTACATGTATACATTTAAAAATACAGGCAAATGTAACCAAATACTAGAGGCATTTTTAACCTTCTTGCCTGCAGGCTTTGTGTAAATTTAAACAAACACAATTATTTCTAAGTTTAAAGACTCACTCAGTGTTTCCTTCATTCAAAATTTCAACAGAAAAAACAAAAGGGGGGGAGACAAAGTACAGAGAGTTAGACTTAGAGGACTACAAGGATTTACATATTCTCATCAGGTAAATAAATAACCTATCCCTCATGCCACATTCAACGGAACAAAGACTATAAGAAGAAGAGAGAACAGAAAGGGAAAGGTTAAAATACCAGAACCCCCATAAAGCAGTACGCAGACACAAGAAAATGAGCTTCCCACTCTTGGGAGTCAGCCACAATTGAATAAAGACTCCAACAGTCCTTAAAATGCCTGGCCATGCCCTTCTAGCAGAGGCTCAGAAGGAGTGCAGCATAGACCTGTGAAGTCTGACTCTTGCGGGTGAAGTATCACCTGACACGCATCTCTGAGAGCCCAGAGGCTGATGAAAACCAGGCACATGACAGAGCACTAAAGCCTGGTTTGATGCCTGGTAGAGACACAGCAGTCACTTTAAGAGCATTGCTTGTATTTGCAACAAATATGAAACAGCAACGGTTACCTGTCTGTCAGATTGTTTGCTTGAAAGAAAAAAATCCTCCTCCCTCTACAAAAGACTAAATGACCAAGTTGACAACATTCTCCACCTCCTAAACCCAAATTTATGGCTATGCTGTGCAACTGTGAGCTGGACAAGTCCGCAAACTTTCCCCGCTTAGTTATTATCTGAAAAATAGCATGTAACTACAAAGTAATTACAGACTTCTAGAGATAATGTGCTGCAATAATACAGTATGTGAAGTTATCCATTTTATTCTCAACATAATTTCCATGTAGTTTGCAATTTTAAGATTTAATAATGTAGTTGAGAAAATACAAATTGCTTGTATTACCACATATTTACATTGAACTGTACATAACATGTAATTACAGAGTCAACAGTTACTAGGGAATTACAGTTTCTGTACAGTTCCTTGTGTCCTCCTATGTAAAGTCACAGAAGAATATTTCAGCATAGTGAAGAACAACCTGTAGCAATATGAGAGAAGAATGAAACTCCTACGTCCACACAGCACAAGGGCAGTACACACAAAAATCTCAATGCAGAGGCACCCACTATCAACTTTCTTTGGTCCCCAAAGTCCTACAAAGGACTACTCTGCAGCTTCTGATTAATGTTATAGACCTCCACTGAAAGGGTTTTTATATTGCTGTACCTGAACCGCTGTCCAAGAAATTGACTGATTTTGATTGACTCATCCCAACCTGCACTCTTCTTGAAAAATTAAGATGGCAGCTTGCCAGTTCCTTTAGAAGGACAGGGCTTATTTTTTGTTTTCTTTACCACTTCTAAAAACACACACACAAGACTTACATATGGATGGCTCATCTCTGATGTCTGAAGGTTTGAAGTTTGAAGGTTAGAACTAATCTTAGCTTCGGCATTTTGTTCTAAATTCAGAACACAATTACTTTACAAGAAAATAAGCCTTACTAAGTGATTAGGAAAAGAAAGCATTGAGTTGTGAGAACATCCCAAGAAAAAAAGGTATTGTATAAAATAAACAGAATAGAATGCTGATCACTAAGCACTGTAAAACAGTGACAGTACCCCAAGCATATACAGCAGACTGTCAAAGCAGTTAAGATTATACAGGCCTAGAAGACAAGAAACCAAGTTCTTATTTCTGATTTTGTCCTAACTGTACAGTATGACCTTGGTAAGGCATTTCTCATTTGCTGGTATTAAGGATCTGAAGGAGGTTATTGAAATCCAGGCCGTCTGTCTTGTGCCATGTCAAAAAATGTCAGGCTAATGCATGCTATTAGAAAATGTTTCCTCCACATTAACATCCCGCATTACCAGATTTCACCAGTTCATTTGGCTTACTGTATAAACAGGCCTGCAAACTTCTTCCTGGGCCTTGCTGAGATTATTTTGGGATGCCAAGCACATCAGAGTGCTGGGCGTTCCAGCTGTAATGATTTCCACTTCCCGAGGAATGGAACACTGTGTTTGCTAGTGATCCTGAAATCACCCTCAACAAACATGACAGTAACAAAGAAAGACAGAACACATTACAGCTCAAATATTAACATAGCCATTGTGTTCTGTGAAGGACACTTACAGAAAAGCATGTGTGTACCTGCCTACACAGATTAAACCTACGTATTAAGTAAGCTCCAAAAGACACCTCTCTTCTCGTCATCCAGGTAAAAAATTATTAGGACACTTACATAAGCTTTTGACTAGGATCCACTCTAGAAGAGAACCCATGCCAAGAAATACCTTATCAGTAGAAGATTCCCCTTCAGGATGCACTAATTTGCAAATGTGCTTTGGGTACAGAAATATTGAGCTTCTTCCTGTCCAAACTCCAAACTGATCCTGGTAATTATTATGCCAATATCCCCAGAAATTATAAACTAATTATTATTAGTGCATTCTAAAATAAGCACTTGCTTCTACTTGTAAGGGCAAGGACCTTCCACCAGTGCTCGATGTCTTAATACATTGGAACATACTTTATATCAAGTGTAAATGAACAAAGATATTCTAAACAAAAACGTAAATTAAAATGACCTGCCTTGCTCTTGATCAGCACAACACAACAAACACTTCCCAAGCAGCCATGATGTGAGAAGACAATTGGGTTGAATAAATCTTCTGTTAGGCTTAAAAGATACCATGAAAATGAACCTGGATTTCTCCTAATGTTCAATGTATTTGATGGAGTGGCTTGGTTGTTTTCTAGCCACTACCAAAGACTATTTTTCATCATTTTCCTATGTAACACCTAAAACAGTAGGGTTCCCCTTTCAGTTTCATCTTATTGGCACCGTACAGCATGTCTAAACAGCAGATATTTTTAGTAAAAGCTCCTTATTGCTGTCAAACAATCTGTGGTACGCACTGCCTTCCTGGATCTTCCACACAGACGGATCTTACCTACAGACTGCTGAAAGTTAAACATACCTTCTGAATGCAGTAAAAAAAAGGAAAACAACACCAACTATAGCCTTTCATTGAAGTTGCTAGACAATTCTTATAAGTTCCTCTTTGTCAGTTGATTATAACTTTGCCAAACTTCAAACCATTTGGGCTGAAATTTTCTATGCCAGGTGTCTGCCTCAGGCTGAGTAGAATGTGATCATGTAATTAAAGGCTGTATCATAATGCATACACAGAAGGGGGCAAATTAAGGTTGAACAGGCAAACTTAATTCTCACATTTCTTAACTTCCACAGGCTTGACTTTGCAACCCTAATAATGTTCTTCTAATGTAGCTTTTTGTCTGCAATATTAATCCAGAGCTATATTAATTTATAGACATATCCCACAGAGGACTGGGCGTCTCAAAGGGTTGGTAATAGGATGCACAGCCTTTCACCTCCAAGTCATTGGTTTAAATACAGCCTAGGGCTGAGGTGATGAGAAGTTATTACTGCTAGCCAGCTGTTTGGTGGCTTATATGACATGAACTGGTGGATCTGGATGTCTACAGACTGGTGCACCTACCTTGTACAAATTACAACTGCTTCTGATGCCACCTGTATCTGTACCGGAGTGACAGGCTGTCCAAGTGGTAGCCTTAACAGCCTCGGATTTAAGTGGATGATGCATCTACAGTGGTTGAGGGTACTCAACCAAATGTGATTCCAGGTGGTTTCCCCATTGGAAATCCTCCTGGAGGAAGAGCTGATATGGTAATACTCACTCTCTCCACAAAGACCCTGTATGGACAGCTGAAATACAACAGTGTAGCAGAGCACAAAAGCACATGAGTAATTACACTGACTTAGCGGTGCTATTCATGTACGTAACATCAGAAGATTAAGTGCAATTTCCAATGAAGATGGGAAAAAAAGCAATGTCACAAATTGAGCAACGTCTGTGCTTCCATTAAATGAAGAACATCCCGAAAAAAAGTGTTACTTCTTGTAAGAAAAATGAGTAAGGCCAACATACGCAAATTTAATTTAGCCTGCTTGGTGCTGGAAAACGTGAAGCATTCATAACACTTCCAAGCAGGATCTTGCCAAAATAGGGACGGTCATGCCAGAAGGAGGAAAGCTGAACTGCTTCCTCTGCCTCCCATGCAGGAGGGAGCAAAGCTTTATGCAACACCGAGACCTCATAGGAGACATTTGTTGAAGGAGCTACTGTGGAACCAAGCTTCACCACAATGTGAGCCATAATCCTTACAAACTGCACACCCCCCTTCAAACTCTCCAGTGAGGGAAATTTTGCCACTTGGGCAACTAAAGCCTCGTTTTTGGGAGCTCTGCATCTGCTCTCAGTGGAGGAGCTGAGCCTGAAAAGAAAGCACAAGGCTAGTGACAATAGCAAGTTACAGAAAAAAAAAAAAGAGAGAGAGAAGAAAATAAACCTGAGAGGATTAGGAAGAAGGTCACCATCTTTGCTCCACAACAAGAAGCAATCTCAGCCTTGGTCCTTCCTCTGGACTCACACTAATGTAAAGCTTGAAAATATACACAGAACCAGTGTTCTTCAGAACTTCCTTTACAGTCATCCCTTTAGCATATTCCACCCCCTCCAGTCACAAGCCCTGCAAGCCCACGAGCTTCAGCCCACCGGTTGCCTTCTCTGGTGGTCTGACAACAGCATCACTCTTTCCCGCAGTGCTGACGATGGTACTGAAACCAGATAACCCACACTGCAGTGCCACAAAACATACTTTCATCCCAACGAGAGTTTTTAAAATATTATAAATCACTTAGCTTTGTTTTGCTTTCCATTTGTTGCATTCATGTTCCTTTTGAGAAGGACGCATTAATAAATACTGTGCCCTGATACTCTAAATGGTTTCAATCACGTAATTTTCTGTATTCAGCACTCATACGCCTCCCTTACTACAGTACATAAATGATATAAACTTCTCATCAATAACATAAAAAATTCATACTCTGTCTACAATGCAGCTGCTATCACAGGTTTATGTCAACAATCGTCCTGATTTTTAATAGCATGAATGTTTAAAGAGGTAGCAATTCCTGTAAAATATCTGCGGGGATATTTAGAGCCGACATATGCCAAAACAATCCTGTTCTTATACTGGAGACATTGTTGCTCAGCAGGAAAACAATGTTTATCCTCACAAATGTTTACCCTGCTTTAGTCATTAAAATGTTCCAAATGGATGGCAGGGAAGAGGAGCGGGTGATGATGTTCCTTACCTCACCGTTTCCCCTCTGTGCAGCGGGCGCCAACTCATGCATATTGCAGCTGAGATCTCTTGTGCTGTGCACCTTGATGCCTGCCTCACAAAATTATTTGCCATCGGATTGTATAAGGGTCGGGATCACTCTGTGCTATCAACAGATATAAAACCAGTTAACTTGCAAATGCTTTTGTGCTTAGTAATTCCAATGAGAAGTCTGTTCTTTAATTTTCTTGTTATCATTAAAAAAACTTAATCTTCAGTTTTGTGGGGATGCTACCCTAGAAAAGTATAAACCTCTTGTATTTTTTTCTACTTGCTGCCAACTCATAGGGCTTAAAGCTATATAAAAAAATAATAAAATAAGAATTAAAAAAAAAAAAAAAGGAAAGAAGGAAAGAAGAAGCTTTGCATACAGGCAGCATAAAATATTTATTTTTAATCTAGGCAGGATATCTTTACCTGCTGTGCAGCCCCAGTTTCTGTTTAAGGCTTGCTTTATCATCTGTGTGTCAAGTTGCAACCATTTCTCTCATGATCTTTCATTCCAGCTTTAAAAAGCCTCCTACCAGAGCCCAGCTGACACATGCCTTCTATCTCCCACTTGGAATTTTCCTTATGCCTTTCCCCACCTCACCCGAAAACCCACAACCTGGAAGTTCCTCACTTGAACAGATGGTTTTATAAAAATCTGGGACATGCTCACATGATTGAAAATAGGACTCCCGTAAGCAACATCTCCTGTAACAATTACATGAACAATTGGTCAGAATGATGACCCAGAAACCGCCCCCGCCTTCCCCTCCTGCAGCCCCCGCCCAGCATTCCCAGCCCTGTAGCGGAGATCTGACCTTGTGCAGCCACAGACTGATGCAGCCACGTCTGTGAGCACATCACCACTGGTTTCAGTGTGGTTCAGCACAGATCCAGGTCCTACAGGAGGCCCAAGTACTGCTTAACAAGCATCTCCCGATTAACACGATTTTTAAGGTCAAAATTAAAAATAATAAAAATATAAAAACAGCTCTATGCTTCCCATTTTATTACTACATGACAAACACTCGTCTTTTTTTTTCCAGGTTTCTCTCACAAATAAACTACCAGAGCCTGCTGTTGTCACCCAGAGGGAGAAGGGACACATATATCTAACTGACAAACACTGAATATTCACAGCTCTGTTCAAGGACAACAAAGCAGTACGTTCCCGTGATCTATAAAGCAGGACTTTCGAGTCAAATGTGTGTAGTGAGAAATTTTGGTTTAGAACAAATAAATTTCCTGTCCCAAAGCAGAAGCTAAGTCAGAAAAGAGAATTGTGCAAGATCTGTCAGCTGAGCGTACCATCACTGCACCGTGGTTCAGAAGGACGTGGTATCCTTGTGTATGTGGACAGAGCAGGAGGGGGGCATCTGATGGGCAGGATGGAGGAAGGAGGCTGGAGAAGCTCAGCGCTGGCTGGGAGGTGTTACATTTGGGGGTGTTACAGGAAGGGGAGATGAGAGCAGTGAGGCCATACCTGCAAAGCTGGCGATGAATCTCCAGGACCACGGGAATGGCGGGCCTGGGCAGCTCTGAAGCCTGGCCACAGCTGGGTATGGATGGGGCACATGGGGCTGTGCGTGGGGGTTTCTCAGGGAGCTAAGAAGGCATCTGACAGAAACTCACTGGAGGCTTCAGATGGATCAGACTATCAGACCGTAACCAGCACAAAAGTAACAACCTCACATTTGAAGGCTAGACTGGCCCAATAAAAAATAGTTTATTTTTAATGTGCTCCATGCTAAAAGATCACTTGGTCTGTCTCTAGAGAGGCAGCAGGATGTGCCCTGTTGAAGTGTGAGTGACAAAGCAGTCCTACAAGTCCTTGCTCCCATGCCATTTGCTGTGCTGCTGCTGGAGAGGACATTTCCCCTCTCGCTGTTCCTGAAGCTAGCCAGAAGCCTGGTCCATGGGGGTCCCGTGGACAGGTGGGATGTGGGGCCCGGTGATCCAACTTTCCTTCTCCCCGGTGCAGAATTGTGCCAAAAAATATGAGAACACGGAAATTTCTTGGTTCTGAAACTACCCTTGCTTCTGAATACAGGTGCCACAGCCTGGTCTTTCTTACAAAAACTGCAGACGGATTGTATCAAAGGTAAATATCAAGTAGAGAGTCAATATCTAAATTATCAACAACCGAGCTGCCTCAGTAGCCACCAAACACTTATATCTCACAATTATTTTAAAACACTTTCACGACCTTACAAAACAGGGAGTTAGAAGGAACACAGCACCATCTTAACAAGCTAAATTTCCTGTCACACAGAGGCTTGATTCCTGTCAGTGCAACACTCATTTTAGTCTGATTAAGTCACTGTGATGAACTTCAGAGTTTAGACTGCCCTTGAGCCTCACATCTATCTGATCTTTAATTCTACTACCCGCTCATTTCTTGCTAAGCACACAATTCTGAGTCCCACTGGAACAGCCGCATTCAGGCTCTGCATCAATATGTTCAGTGCTGAATTCATTTCTGCAGGGAGCCCAGTAAATCTGAACTTTCCAAAATCATTTGGCCCCCATTACTAGTAAGCACTGCTCTTAAATAGGTTGTAACTCCAGCTAATAGGCTCCATAATCATAGCTGAATTGAACAAAAGGGTCCAGTATGGGCTGCCATCAGTCATTTTTATTCCCAATCAAATGCACTGCATAGAAGGGAACTTTTTATACTTCTGGATGCTGAAACTAAGAAATTCATTTTACCTGAATGCAGTTTTTTTCTTAATAAAAAGCAAGACAAAAGGCTTCCAAGGGCATCCAGAAGGTCCAGTGCAGCAATGATGCAAGAGCTGGAACTGGTAACCTTTTCACCTTGCAAAATGGCAGCAAGCCAGAATATAAGGAGACAGGAAAAATATTAAGATGCAAAGAAAAGCCCACATAATGAAAAATTCCAATGCTAAGAGACACATCTTCTGCTATTCAAAGAGAACTGATTGTAACTAAACCAAATGTAAAGGCGTTAACGATAGAACTGCTTACATCTTGATCACATTTCCATGAAGACAAGCCTTGTGATATTGTTTCATCTAGAGAAAAAAATAGAAGCCACTATCTAAAATCTTATCATCAAAATTGATAGTGTTTACTTAAAGCTTATTCCAGCTTTGCAGACTTCAACAGATATTGAAGTCTCCAATAAATCTATTTCAACGGTTTTTTACAACTCTCTTCTTTCTCAGCATACACTCTGGCCTCCCTGATCTATATCAGTGGACAGAAGGCCAGATTTTGTTTATGAATATCTGGAAGTTTCATTGCTGTCTGCCGCATAAGCCTGGTATAAAAATGAATAGCAAGTAACTAAAGCAGAAAAGGAACTTGATTTATTCTCTCCTCTGTGAGAGGAGAGTCCTAGCTGGCACCTTACTTTTCCTGTTGACTGCAACTTCTCCACCATTGCTCCACGTTCTCATCTACAGTCAGACTCAGAGACCCTTAGGTGGTTCTTTTGGGACCAGACACCGAGGGCTGGTTCCTACCTGATGTCAACCACTGTGGCCATACTTGGAAATTTTGTACTCTTAGCAGTACTCCTTACTACTTTGCGTGAGTGTGGATTAGTAACAGGCCAAGGGACGTGTCCAGGTTTCCAGATATGTCCAGAACATATCCTATTGTTCTACCCAAGTGTTGTATCTCAGAGGAAAGAAAAATTGGGCAACTGGTAGCAATGAAGTAGAGAGAGAGGAAGTTAGACACATATGGATGTCAGAATCGCTGACTCCACATAGCATGGAGCACTGTTTCAGCTGTTTTGTGAAAGGACATGAAGTATCTACACTGAGGGTCTACATCCATATATTTCATCATGCCAAAAAACACACACCCCCCTGAGAAATTTTTGATGCTTCAACATGCCTGCAATTGAAAGAGCTGCTGGGAGCTGCATGGCATTACGGCAACCCTCAGTTGAGACTGTAAAGAGGTAAAAGATCAAATCCTCAAAACTAGCTTTAAATAAGTGAACAAAAAGTTAAAAAAGATGAAGTTCTACCAAATGACTAAAATAGTCAGCATTTCCTCAGCCACAAAACCACCACACAAATGAAGAGTCATGATACTGACACCATACTCACTGGTTTAGTGAATCCTGAGTCAGGATTCGGCAGAAATCAGAATAGCTGCAACTGATACAAAGCGGCACAAGACACGAGGTCTAATCAGTCATGGAAAACTGCCCCAGGAAGACTGATAAAGATTTTAAGTCAGTTGCACAAAGGAAAGAAATCACCACTCTCTTCAGCTGTCCAGATGGTTCAAGACATTTTAAATCACACATTTACATGAAAATAAGGGGAAGATTTTGAAACCTTCACACGCTACACACACTACTGTCATTTGTCCTACCCACCACACACACTAGAAGATATTATGATCTGCTCCTTTCTCTAACTTGTGGAAATACCTTTCTCCCATCTTTCTTTCCTAAAGCACAATCCCCTACATTAAAAAATCCCATGTTTCTCATCATCCTTCCCAGGAGGCAGCACCGCTTCTACTACCCAACAGCCAGAGACCAGATGCAAGGCAGAGAACAGTTCACAGGAGTTCATCATCCTTTTTTTTAAAAAACAACAACAACAACAACAACAACAAAATAGGTAAAAGGTTGGAGTGTGTGATCTTACAGGTCTTTTCCAACCTGAATGATTCCATGACTCTTCTCTGCCTGTCTCATGATCCTTGAAGCAGACACCTCGGCACAACTCACCAGCAAGGGAGAAGGGCTTGCTGAATGCTGTTCCCACCGTGTGGCTCGCGTGCGTGGCAAGGCCACGTCTGCGTGATGCGAATGCAGAAGCAGGTTATTATGCCATACATATAAAAAGTATACGGTATATTTTACACCACATACTGGTATGAAAGTAGCCAGGGACACTGGTTGGTCAGCGGGGGCAGCATGGCTACCAGTGAAGCTGAAGGGACAGTCACAGCGACTCGTGGTTGCACAGACCCTTGTATAGATGTAGCTAATGCTGTTAGTCTCCTGCACTGAGAAGTACTAAAATATACCCCAAATTACTTTTTTTTTTTTTTTTTTTTTAAGCCACAGTAAAGGAAAGAGAGAAAGGTACATTGATACAATTCAACTCAATTATTTTTGAACAATATGTGATGGATTTGCAGTCTGCCATTGCATAAAAGACAGGCTCATTTCCTACAAATGCCCACAAAGAGAAATGATAGAGCTCAGCAATATAGCATGGCATATTCCATTAGGAATTAAATCTCTCCTCTCTGATGGTCCCATCCACTTGCTTATTGGACAGTCTGCTGCTTTCATCTACATTATTGTTATTAATTTATTAATTTATGAATGGGACTAGAATTACAGAAGATGAGTCTAAGGTGAGGCTGCATTATAATAATAAATGAAAGAATGGCTCCTGTTTACTTTCAAAATATTTCATAGCTAAAATGCTTACTGCATTTTTAACTGTGACATACTTCCTTTTGCCGGTTTTGGTTTTGAAGTAATGATATAAAATTCATTTCATCTCTTTTTCAAGCCTGACTCTTTCATACATAACATCAGGCTTGTCATATCTGAGGAATTATTAAAATAAGACGAAGCCTGCTGTATCTGAGCAGAAAAGCTTCTTTGAGCTGGCGTCCTCAGGAGAGAAGCAAGCTCAATCTCATTAGTTGGTGCTGAGAAGGCGTCCTAGTCACTAGGTTCAAGGTGATGAAAGATTAGGGCGTTTGGCCTCGGCTCATTTTGTATGCAGCTCACATCACTCCCTGCCCGTGAACACGAAATTACATTGAACCTGGGGAGTCTAACTCCATTAATTTTAAATGGAAGATTAATTTAACAATATGCGGCAGATATTTGTTACAAACCTATCATGTAAAAGTGACGGTTAGCAATAAATTGTGGTGACTCACACTGGCCGGTGGCCCTGGCTCAAATAAATCAGAAGGCATTTACACATAATTGCTGTTTTTAAAGACAGGGATATGGGAGATATGTTTCTTTGATGAAAGATTGGGTAACTCCATTCAAGGAAACAGCAGCCAGCGTTAAAGCTACAGTGTTTATTTTGAAGGAGATGCTTGGGCTAAGGGCTTGTAGGACTGTAAAGCACAGTCATCATCTCTCTTTTCCCTGTCTATGAGAACAATGCAGAAATACTTTACATGAGATTAGGATAAGATGTGGGTTTAGGAGCGTGCATTGCTCTGCACACAGCACTAGTGGGCTGTCACCTGGGACTATGAAGAAAACATGGAGGCTACACTTAAACAAAGGTTACGTGTGGTCCAATATTTTTCAGTCAACATTTTGACTTGTGAACAACATACAGCATTGATAAGTAGCCCTGATCCTGCCCCTGCTCCTCCTCTTGCATTGACTGCGCAAGTATAATCAGGTATGAAACTTCATCATTGAAAAATATCAATCTCATCAGAGAAGGGAAATTGCAAACTCCACTGAGAAACAGGGCAAGGGAGTAAAATTAGAAGAATTTGATATTTTTTCTCTTCTTCATTTAGAAGTAGTAGACTATTCTGCTTCTCAGATACTCTGCTGATAACCACTGCTAGAACAGGGCCTGGGCACAGGTTTAATAAATAAATTAATTAATTAATTAAATAAAAATAAAAAAAATCTTGCAAGCTAATGCAAGAGAACAAAATTGGCTCCCTCAGGAACCAGAACTATCCCCTACCTCTTTCCGCCCAGTCTAAGTAAAAGGAGCACTCTCTTGACATGACTTCTCTAAATACTCAGCAGCAGCAGCAAATACTGTGTGGGAATGTGCGCGTGCATGTTTATTTATTTAAAGCAAGAAGCTATACTGCACACGCTTTTCTTTCTGAACAGAAGATGAGAGAATAAACTAGACATTACACCTAGTAGATGTCAGTCGCAGGGTTTAACAAGCTGCCGGGAGGTGTTCAGACATGTTGCAGGGAAGGGCATCATACGGACAAAGAACAAATCATTCCATCTACGAGGAGCTTCTGCAATCTGTAGTAGTCAGAGACATGATGGCATGGCTTAACAGAAAAAGAGCCCCTGTATTGACTCCTCAAGTACTGAATTATCTAGGACACTGCAGACTGGGTATGCCCAGAAACACATCCATTTATTAGCACAGTCTCCCCCTGCTACTCCTGCTATCAGCTCCATACCAGGCGTGCACAATGGAAGGGGTGGCAGGATTGTATCCACCCTCTGCCTGAAATATCTAACTGCGATTCAAGGGGAAAACAGTATCAGTGCACAGCAAAAGGAAAGGAGCTGAGGTGTAATTGAGAACACCCAAATTAGGTGCCTAAGCAGACAATGTGAATTCATCCATTCCCTGTTCTGTTTGCCCTTAGTCTTTAACAAATGTCCTGTCCTCTAAAAGCAACCAAAGAAATGTAGTTGTAGTGTGACCTCACTGCTTTAGCACCCGACTGCAGGATGAGCAATGGGAATGTAATTCAAGGTCTCTTTAACTTGCTGCACAAGGAGATGGGGGAACAGGCTTGAATAAACCCACTGAAACCAGTAAGGTTATGAATCTGACCATAATCCAGGCACATCTCTCTGCACTGCCAGCACACAGCGCTTTTCTGTTTATGGCCAACTGCAACAAATATCCTTACTGTTCAGTGCAATTTGTTTTATCTTCCTCTTGTCTTTGACCCTCACAGAGAGGGAACAAAATTATTGACTGATATACACATTACACTTCTTCACAATGCCAGAACTGTTTATCCTTCTGACTTGAAAAAGGTTTGATGCTGGATCCTTCTAATACCTATGCAGCGCTACATCAGGGGTTTTCTAGAGACCTAAGCCCCACACCTGGGATGCTAGACACAATGAAAGGTGCTGCCAAGAGTGCTGGCACGCTCCTCCAAGCCTACAACCTCCTTCCCACAGTCTATCTCACCTCCTCCTAAATCTGTGAGGGTGAAGTAAAAATCAAGCAGCAAGCCTGACAGCAAGTACAAACATCTGCCCCATCGCCCTCTGAGGCTGAGACTTTCCTGTCTCCTGGTCGAAGTGCAGGGCCCGTGCTCCAGCTGACACCTGGAAGAGCAGTGCTCCGGGGCTGCTGTGCCAGGGCGGGGACCAAATTCAGCCACAGCTGCAGCTTCACAGTTCTGCTGCTCTGGGCCTAAAGCTCTCAATGAGAAGGAGGAGGGTGCAGGTGTCTGGAGGTCCTCATGCCGGTGCTGTCTGTGGGATAGCCACCTGGGACATGAACTGGGTGACGGACAGGATGCAGAACAGATGAGCCACCCCTGACTTGCAGCAATGCTTGATGTTTTACTTCTCCTCCTTTTGCCTTTGTGTGCCATCAGCTCCTACCAAGCCACAGGGGTAGAGATTTCTCAGCACATTTTAGCCTAAGCAGATGCCCAGGAACAAAGAAACACTATCACCTTTTGCTTCTCCAGCCTGAACAAATGTATATCCTCACATTTCTACAACATTTGCGTATCTTGAAATTATAAACGTATTTTAACAACTTTATGGAAAAGGAAATTATTATCCCCTTTTCGTGCATGAAGGCCTGGGGCACAGAAGAGTAAAGGATCTGTCTTTAAACAAAAATATTTAGGTAGCTAAAAGATGCAGGTAGGTCTCCTGTGAACATCTCTAAGATTCAAGGTCCTACGTTAAAGTACTCCATTATTTTTCTACTCCCACTTCAACTACCAATGGGACAAGTAACAGTCCTCTGTGATCTAATTGAGGGAAAAGTAGTCACTTTGCGATTGAGTATGACTAACTAACATAATGCGGTACATGCTTATGTGTGATGTTTGCAGCCTTGGCTTACTGCTTGTCTAACCAGACAGAAACTGTACTTCAACACTGGGTTTGTGACCACTTGTGGTTTGTAAATTTAACATTTCAGTTATCTTTGGAACTACTTATTCAAGAGTGCACAAAAAACTCCTATTTATATAGCTCTCATGATGAATTCATGCAGATGTCCTCCTCATGTTAACAGGAGCACACACTATCCTGCCATACGTCACGATCACCAAGCCTTATAAAGTTGTATTAAAGCGAGATGATCTTCATGTTGAAATAAGCTATGGGATTGCACTGTTTAACTTACAGAGAAGGATAAGGAGATCAACTACTGTGCACAAGCTTTTGTATACAGTCATACCAAAGAGTTTGCAGAAACTAGAAAACATTAAAATAAGGCTTCTCAGACTCTCCTTTTCTCCCCAAAATACAGGCAGATGCCTATTCTAAACTGGCCACCAAAAATCCTTTCAATATGGTGGAAAAGGGAATGCAACCTCAGGCAGTAGTAGGCGGGAACAGCATGACAAAGTCTGGGAAGGTGACTGAGCTGTGGGCATCGTGCTTTGTTTCCAGCTTTGCTGCTGTGGTATGACTGTGCAAAACTCTCTTTTATTTAATGCCTATGAATCGCTACAAGATCTTCAGATTGACAGAGCCACTACAAACAAAAAGTTGGACTGGCAGTCTTACCGACTAGTCTGACCTGTAAGTGGAGAGAGCTCGCTGTCCATCAGCTAGTTCATTGTTTGCTAGTACTTACACCAGCCACCTGCGACGGATAAGGGCTTCAGTGAACAAAGAAACTCTCAGATAAATAAACAGCTCTTCACATAGGCACAAATAAATGAATTGAAAAAAAAAATACTGTTTATATTTGAATGAATAAGACTGATGCAGAATAACTACACAGAAAAAGAGTACTGTTGCTTTAAATCCAGTGCCAACACCCAGGTTGCCAGCAATTGATGCCACTAACTCATTTTTGCACTTTAATGTTAAATTTCTTATGGGACCACATCACCTAATTAGGGGAATTGATAACTGCACTGTTCCATAATGAGGCCAATACATTTCAAAGTCATTAAAGATAACCAAGGCAATAAGTCTGTGTTTAAGCGGCGCTTCCTTAGATTTCACAGCCTGCATGTCGCTAGCATAAGAAAAAGCAATCCCTGGCTAGTCAACTGTAAATGCTGGGTTATTGGAATCTTTAAAACAGGCAGCAAGGAGAAAATTACATGGCCAAATCTCCTTTTTCCAGTTAATGAAGAATTAAGACTCCCATTTACCATATTAGAAGGTTCATCAGAGGTCTCTACTCTCCATAGCTTGTGTTTGACAGCAGTGTCAATTTATCTGAGTCAGAATGCAGAAGTGCATGACAGTACGTCATTCATAACTGTCACATCTACTTATCTCCCTCATTGTCACACTGCTAACGAAATTCAGGCCATGTTTTTCTGATCATGGCCTCTTAAAGGGAAAAGGATCCCCTTACCTCATTGCAGTAAACTGACCAAATCGTGGCTCTAAAAATTAGTTCGCTAACAAATGGCTGCACAGGTATAGTAAGGATAGATCATATAACCTTGAAGAACCAAGGAAGGAAAAAATAGTATTTCCCAAAGGCAGGTTTCCAGCAAGACTGTCCATGGCTATAGAAGTAAGAGACATTAGTTTTTGGTGATTATCACTGGAGGGATGGATTTATTTGATATTCTACGTGGTACCTGTAAGATTTGTTCAGGTACATTTGGCATCTAAGAAAAAAAAAAAAAAAGTAGAGTGACTTTCAATAAAGTCAATGGTCAAACTTATGTTGGCTTCAAAAGTACAGCATGGATTTCTAAAACTGTAACAGATGAGAAGAACTACATAAAAATAACATTGCAGGTTTTCTTGTCTTGGCTGAGGGGGAATGTAAGTGGTCTATCAAAACTGTCTTAAAAGATATCAGCTATAAGAACATGGGCATGTTAAAGAAGGCCAAAAATTCTTTTCTACAAATCTAAGCATCATCCCACCAAAAAAAAAAAAAAAAAAAAGTATTTCAGGCACAACTGGAAAGGCAAGCTAGTACTTCAGTACAACAGAAAAAAGTGCACCTGCCTTAAAAGCCTAGAGGTTAACCAGCCGCAGTTCTGTACGTGGAACTCAGCTGCTGGGTTTTATGAACATAGAAACCAGGCTGTAGTCAGTAGTGGAAAGAACCACTGTCCTGTGTTTAAATGTAAATACATGTTTTAGTCTGTTCTGAAGAAAGCTATTTTCCTCAATCAGAGACTACAAATAAAACTGGAAAGGAAAGTGGATTTGCACTGTAACATCAGTTTGTAGGAAACTAACACAGCAGGTTTCAGGTGCTAGGAAATGAAAGAGTCTGACAAATTCTGGAAGAAGCGAGTAGTATACATCTGAGAAGTAGTTTCTCTTCTGAGAAAACTTTTCTTTCACAATATTTCATGAGAGGGTTGTTTTTTTTTTTTTTTTTTTTCACTAGAGCTAACATAATAGAGCAGAAGGAAAATGTTGCCCAATTGGATCAAATTACTGGTGAAACAATGCAAGTGAATGTGCATTTAGGTCTGCAGTTCTGAAAACTTCAAGAACTAAAATAAATTGCATGACCCCCCGGTAACTTCCACTAGAACTTATGGGTACAAATTGTTTGCCTCAAGCTGGGTGAAATATACATTCAAATTCAAGCTCTTGAAGGAAATTATTAAGTAGAGCCATATTAGCTTTCTCTGAAGCATACTCGTTTTCTATATTGCCACTGTATAGACCAATTATGTTACCTTTCCATGCTGAGAAATGATTGTTCTGCTAACACAGTTCTGGTAAAAATCAAAAGCACTACATTTTTAACCTTGGGGGATTTTTGTTATTGCTGCTCCCTTGCTAGTTCCTTCAAATGGAAAACATCTTCCATTAATCTAAATGCAAAATTTGTTCAGCTTTCTAAAGTTACTTGAAAAATGTTAAGCACAAAGCAATAAACTTTTTATGCTCTTAAGACCACTAATGCTTTGAGCTTCATATTCATTTTGAAGAAATGAACATTTTATGGTTCACAGAGGAATAGCTACATGAATAATATCTGAGATTATAATGCATCTAGCAGAAAAAGATTAAGTTTATGTAAACTATTTAATCAGACGTGAAATTTTCTCTAGAGGATAAAAAATTCTGACCTTATTTAAGTTTATTTAAAAAAATACCAATATCACGTTTCCACCAAGGGAACCCACTGATTTTCCCATTTATGTTGTATAAATATTCATCAGAATTGAGGGCTAACTGGATATCACAGCCCCTAGGAAGCAAAAGTAACTTTAGAGATGTACTGCATCCACTTGGTTGTCCCACTGAAAATATTTCATATCAAGTGTGCCTGTAACAGCAGTGAAGGGGTTGCACACCAAGAGCCCATTTTGGCCCTGACAGTGATTGACCAGCTCATCACAAGGGAGATTTTTCAGCAGAGAAGTTCTATTTTCAACAGTGATTTTTATATTGTTTTCAGCATGGCTCTGTTCTATAACTGTCTTTCACCTTTTTTAGCGCTACTGACTGGCACAGCAGCTTGCTACACTAAAGAAAAGTACCCTCACACCACATAAAGTCTTTCTCAGGTTTAGAACACCACATAGTTCATCCCAGGAAATGTCAGTCACCCAAAGTTTGTAAACAATTGGTTTGTTAAAGAAATGCATAGGTGTGTATATTTAAAGTGACCAACTACAGTGGCTCTTATGTAAACTCAAGTAATTCTACAGAAACCAAATCATTTGTACCCAATACACTACACCTGAATTTGGCCCTCATTTTTGCTGATATCCAAAGTAAAGCTCTTCAGCTGTTTCAAATTAAATTAAGAAAATCTTGGCATCCTAACTATCAGCCCAGGTGCATTTATTTTTCTATTAAAAGCAGAAAATTAAGGAGCTTTTGTAAGTACAATATTTTATGATTCCACTATGGGTTTTGTTTTCCATAAAACACACTAATGAAAAAGCTTCATGCACAAGAATCCTGAAAAATCAATAGACTGGATACAAAAGGTTGAGGTTGGACTCGATGATCTTGAGGTCTCTTCCAACCTAGAAATTCTGTGTGATTCTGTGTGAAAATAGTAACACAGCTTAAACAACATGATTATGAATAACTTATTTTTAAGCACTACCATTTGGATGTGGTTTGAGAACAAATGATGACCAGGATAAGGGTAATTATGATGCCTTTTTTTTTGTCCAACCTACACTTGAAATTATCTGGGTATAAGCTTCCATACCCAAGCAACTCAGAATACCAAGCTAGTTTTGGAGCCTTTCAGCCCTTTCTTACTGTCTTTATTCCAGCAACTACCCATTCGAGTCAAAGAGGTGAACAGGAGATACTCTGTACTCTCCTCCCTTTATGGATACGCAGTACCCTGTGGAAGTCTTCCCTTTCCTTTCTCATAGTATTCGGTTCTCACAACAAAGAACTCGATTATAAGTTAAATATCAGCTCAAATGTTCTCTCCAGCTTTGGTGGCAACCTGGACTCCTCCCACAGGGAAAAGTAAAAAATGCATGTGAGCTCTTCTTTCCTTCTGAGTCCCTCCTACCTTCTATAATATAAGAGAGTTAATGGGTTATTTTCCGCAGGGAGATAGCACATCTCCCTTGACAATCTCCTGGCAAGACAAACTGCTGAAACCATGAGCTGTGGTAGGCTGATACACACACCTGTGCCTGTATAAGGATTGCAGATGAAACCCTTGTTAGTAAGAGTCAGAGCTGTCTACAACATTTTGTTGCATTAATAAGTGAGAAGACAGAAAGGAAAAACTGCTTAGAATGGCACATCCACGAATGTGATTTTGAAGATCTTAAAAGCAGAAAGGTAATGAACGTATTGGGGAGGGGGGGTATGCTTTGGGGAGAGAGTAGGAGAAAAGAGAGATAATTTTTTCAAGAAAGTTGCCAGAAAATTTGGCATACCATTTGTAAGCTGTTTAAACCTTTGTCCATTTCATCACCCCATTGGAGATCTCCTACCATGCTCCTTACACTGCAAGAAAACTCGGCCATTTTGCTCAAAATCCCAACTGTAGAAAATGGCTACACCAGGCGGCAGCTGCCACAGAATGATTGGTATTAGGCATAACTCATTACTCTGACAAGAATCTGGCACGCAAGCAAGCGATCTGGCATGAGCACCAATGAGATAAGGATTTGGCATAACCGCCAGTAGGATATGAATTAAGCTCAGTGTCAACACAACGCACATGGTTTCCTCTCCATGGACATGCCAAATCCTTGACACAATAATGAGTTATGCATGATGCCAATCACTGATTGTCAGTTCAACTGCACATCTCTTTTCTGATGCCATCAGCCTGCAATGGGATCCAAAGTGCAGATAAAACTTTATTGTAAGCTTTGGCAGGGGTGATGGCACATGCGGGGGACAGATCCTGTTCCCCTGCACCCCTCACAGGCCTGCGGGAAGCAAAAGATCCCACTGCACAGCCATGGGGGATATATTCACACCACAGCGCTTGGAGTGCTGCATGTCCAAGTCTAATGAAACAAACTACCTGAGAAGATGATCAAGCTGATGCCTGACAACTGTCTTGTTACATCAGAAATCCAGTCTTAAACACCCCTTTATTTGAAAACGCATGAGTCGGCGTTTCATTTTGTGTGTGCGAGTAGCCCCTTTCATGTGGAAGGAAATGTTCCCATCAGTGAAGTGAAGCAAACCACATACATTGGCAGCATGAAAAAGAAAGATTATTACTTTCCAGTACTCTCTGTGGGGGGAAGAACCAGGCAGGAGGCATTTCTGTCAGCCACTGCATGCCTCGGCCCTACAGGCCGCTGGCACGTCTCCTCCTGTACCCTGTGAGGGTCTTCCCCACAACGCCTCCTCACCTTGCAGCAGTTAACATCTCACCCTATTGCCACAATCCACAAACTATACACAGAAGTAAAAACACTCAGCTTTTAATGTTGGCCTCCCAAGAGCCCCAAGCTCCCTTCCCCATCCTCTTCTCCCCTCAGACAGGCGCACTCCCATCTACCAGCAACTGCACAGCCACCCCACCACGTGCCTCAGCTGGGAGGGTCTCCCCAGAGGGTGGAGGCATGGGCCTCTCTTCTCACTATGGCCCCATTCTCTCCCAGCTGAGCCCCCACCCCAAATACCCCCAGCACCTCCACTCACCCTCTGTCTTCTCCCCCAGCCCTTCTCACAGTCAGTGTTGGTGGCTGAGTTCTCTCAGGCCTCACCGCAGCCCAAGTCAAATAGGAGGCCGGATGCTTCGGAGCCAGACACCAAGGGCTAGTCAGACACCAAGTGCTAGTCTTAGCTGTAGTCATAATAGTCATAAATTTAATCTGCAAAAGCCATTTTTTTTTTTTTTTTTAATTCACCTCACTCTATCTCCATCTGAGCCCCCACAGACCAGACCAGCTTTCTTCATTATGTGTTAAAGTTGTGGCTGTCCTCATGTTGGTGACCACCTGCGTTTGGAAACACCTGGAACAGGGACTCCTAAAAACTGCCAAGGAGCATTGTCAGAGACAGGACGCACAAAGGAAATAAATGCATGAGTTTCAATACCATACCTAAAGTTTCACATAAAAGGATGGGGAAAGGCTGACGGGTGTCTCAGAGGAAAATGAAAGCGTAAACAGATCTAGGTTTTGTGGAAAGCAAGCTGGGCTGTAATTAATCTTGCTATGTCTATGACACAAGGCCCTAAACCAAGGGACAGTAGACAGTCTCTATCTAATATGTGAGGCTGCTTCCAGATTTATTAAAGACAAATAAATGCAAAAAGGCCCTCAACAACAAAATACTTATTTTATAAGTATTAATAAAGTACCAGAATGTGCTGCATGAAGGCCTAGATCCTGCTGTCAGTTACTCGTTTTGACAGTTAAGATTATTTAACTCAAGCCGTTGGTGAAAGCCAAGTTGGGCTTCTCTTATTTATTTTGCTATAATTTAAAATATCAGCAGAATACAAATGTAATTTATTTATTTTTTAAGGGCAATGGAGGACTCCCAGATAACCCCCTTCCCTTTTCTGTCTCCTCAAAAGAAGTGTGAAGATTTTGAAAAATATTTTATTATTTTTTGAAACTTTAACTCTTCTCTTAAACAAAAGAGAACCTGCCAAAAGCTTAAAATAGTGTAAGAAATGGAATTTAAACAGCAAACCACTGCTATCACACAAAACACTCTGATTTAATAGAATCTTAAGTGAACCTTATGAAAGGACTGGATGGCTTAAATGATCCACACTGCAAGATTGAGCTTTTGCCTCTTCATTAAGAATTGAAGCTCATCCCAAGCTGATTATCTTTAGAAAGCAAAATCATCTGATAGCGACCTATGTGGCCAAAGTTTGGTGGTTTAACTGAGTTTCCAAGGGAACTAGGTTAATGCATCAGAAAGATTGCCACCAAATCCAGTGGTGGCAGTCTCAGCCAAGAGGCCAAGAGCTGACCAGAGTCTGGCCCCTCCAGGACACTCAGTGGGACAAACGCAGTCTGCACATCTGTCACCAGCTTTTCTGGGGACTTGTGTCCTCAGGACAACCAATATGGTACCTTTCCTTAGTAGCTAATTAATGGGAAAAATCAAAGAAGAACAACAAGAGAGGGCAAAAATAATGCATATACAAGCTTTTCCCTGACGACATTTCCTGCTGCTCTGTTTTAGCATTCCCTCTTCACCACTGCCCTCAGAGCAGCCGCTCCCGCATGCCCTTCCTCAACCTCTGCAGTTGTTATTGCTCAGCACAACTACAGCATCAACATTGTCAAACATTTTTGCAATGACACTGTCTCAGACAATGTTCGGCCACCACCAACAAGTAGTGAGTAACCTGTGCTGACAACGCATTACAGCCCTGCCATAACCAATCACTGTCTAGCTGAAGCAAAATGGCAGCTAAATTACAACAGAATATATAACAGCATGTTTATTAAATTGGCGTAGCAGTATGCTGAACAAAACAAAACAGAAGCGAGGATACTGGCAACATGAGTCAGAGCTACAAACCAGCAGTAAATTTAATGCCTTTATGTTAGATGAGATTTGACAAAAGATTGGGCTTTAATTAATTTATTTTTTTTTAATTTCAATTAAAAGTATCGGTAACAAGAAAATAATTTAGTGGAAAATGAGTGAGTACAAGGAAAACAAAGTTCAAAAAGAACTCCAAATGTGATAAAACATGGAGATTATAAAAAGGCTATATTTGACCTGTCAACATGAGAAAGTCCCAGAGTTTTTATTAAAAGGGGGCAGTGGGGAAGACAACCTGCTGTTTAGGGAAGCTGTATATTTAATTTTAGTGCCTGTAATGGCATAGCCCATGACTATAAGGTATTATTTAAGATCTATCATGCTATTTCCTTAGAGGATATCTCTCTGCACTTTCACAGTATGCTGCAGTTTGCTAGTCTCCGTACAATTTAAGTACTGTTTACCGATTATTATTGAGTATGGGACAAAATTTGCCCTCTCTGGACCAATAAATATAAGCTTTATAAACAGAGCAGCAAGACGTTTCAACTGCTGCTTGCCATCATATGATTCAATGAACATATACTTTAAGAAATTGAAAACAAAACAAAACAACCACAGAGTCACATTTTATTAACACAACATACTGCAAATCTAATTAAAAGTCAAATACGCAATACCCTCATCAAAATCCAAATGTTCTTTACAGAAACATCAAGGAAGAAGGGGCATACTGGGGACAATGCCACAAAGGTAATCAGAATTCATCTTCTGGGACTCATACCCTATTACTCGAAGCTCATTATCAGTACTCCGTATAGTGAAGCAACACCTAGAGACCGCATCATTAGCTTTATACACATGCATTACCCCATAGTTTGAAAAACTGTAACAAAAAGCCCCACTGATACACAAGAAATACCATTTTTGTGCGTGTGATTTAAGCCAGCTGAAGTTTTACACAAGATGCTGCTAAAAAAATTCTATGAAATAGCATCAAAATCTTGTAAAAAGGGGACTGTCCCTTTTAAAAATGATTGCAGCCTAGTCACAGCTGTAGCTTAGGTATTATAATATTCTAACATCTAGATTTTGTCTGTAAAATGCTTCTTTAATAATAAAGCCAAGGTTGCTTTCTTTGTCCCTTTTGGATTTGAATTTTTTGTCTGCTGATCAACCCCTTTGTCAACTGGCAAAACATACTTCATTAAGTGACTAAATGTGACTGCTATGAAACACATCGTCAGCTGGCTGAAGGAGAACACTATTTCTTCTCCACCTTAACTGGCCGAAAAGAAGACAGGAAAGCCTAGCCTAGAGGGAGAGCAGACATGAAAATAGAAATGGTCACCTTGAGTTTTACATCCTCTAAGCACAGAAATATTCTCAGTTAAAGAAATCAAAGAAAACAGTTACCACGATATCCAAGGCAAAACCAACATATCTTACATCAAAACACAGTTACAGAAAGGCTTAATCAATTATCAAAACCTAATTCCAGCCAATAAACAAAAAAACATTCCAGGTGCAACTAGTCTTTTCCTCTCTTACTGTGAAAATGGTGAGGAGACTACTGAGCAAAGAGATAACTCTGCAAGATGGGAATGAAGGAGGTGGTTAACGTTACAGCCATGCCATACTCTATTTATTTCAGAACTCACCTTGCAGTACTCCACAACCTATAAAAATCTGTGTTCCTATTTATTAGTTTTTACTGTCAGAAGTACCGACAGTGACTAATGCATAATGCCTAGTGCTTCCATACTGCTTTCTATCTATACATCTTAACAGATGCAGAAGCTATGATATATGTCATGATGTAACGGCAGCCATCCTGCAGACCAGCATCAGAGCCAGAAGCCAAAGTCGGGAACTTGCAATACCAGGCGTCTGTTGTTACAGGTAAAGGTGACAGGATTCAGTAATAAAGAGCAGTCACAAGCCCTAGACCTCTCCAAGACCTAGCCTACTATTTTGCTTATTTTATTTTGGTGGGGGAGGGTGTGTGTGTGTGAATCTCTGAACTGGAGAAAAGGAATGGCATTATGCAATTGTTCTACTGTCACCCTGATAAACGAGCTAAGAGGCAGGGAGAGCATGTGGCTCATGCCAGGGCATGTTCTGGCCCCATTAGTGACAGAGACACATCCTGGTCCCTAACTTTTCCAGGCCAGTGACTGGGCAGTGTCATGCCCTCAGCAACCATCTGCCTCAGCCTCGCCAGTCCGCACATGGGAGCCTTTGCCCATCCACCTGCAAATTGAGCTGGAGGTCATAGAATCATGGAATTATCAAGGTTGGAAAAGACCTCCAAGATCATCTGGTCCAACCATCCCCCTACCACCAATATCACCCACTAAACCATGTCCCTAATCAGGGTCACACCCCATGAAGGGCTACTGATACCCTGGGGGAGCAAGGCACGTGGCAGGACTTTGTGCAGCACCACTCTGGGTACCTTGATAGAGAAAATCACAATCTGAAAACAATTTCACACCAGCTTTTGCAGGCGCTCCCTACCTGCCACATACACAGCATGCTACCCTTTCTCCTCAGCATGTACAGGGCTGGCAATAACTGAGTTTGGCTGCTTTGGAAATTAGATGATCTTAACTTTTCTGGTACTTTTATGGCAAATTAAGTTCACAATAGCAAAGAAGTCCTAGCTGCAAAAAGGCCTGTTGAAGGCAATCTTCAGAAAGTTTCTCATAAGCCCTGTTTGAAGGAGGGCTCAGAGTATAGATGAGAACTACATGGGTGAGAAGAAGCACTAGAGGCGGACGGGATTTGCAGGAACAAGACAAGTCCTCAGCGCATGCTGGAGAGACCCTGGGCACACTGCTGTTTGTTACATAAGACAAAACATCGGCTATGCTCAGGGAGACACTTCTGTCCAGACTGGACACTCATGCCTGTAATATACTTCTTTCTTCTCCCCAGGAGTTGTACATTGGGTTGTGAGCCTCACCAGAAGAACACAAGTTACCAATCCTGGCACCGTTCGCTTCCCCAGCTCCTACCCCCAGCACAGGGAGCTACTACACACCACCGTTGGTCTTAGTTCTTCAGGGGGCGAGAAGTGCTGGAAACACAAACAAGGACAGGTTCCTGGCAAACAAGTACATCTGTCAGCCTAGCCACCGCACTCCTGAGCACAGCTGCACACTGGATGCTCAGGAAGGCATAAAGTCAGCACAGGCTGTATCAATAGAAAGAGCACTGACAGGAGGAAGACAACTCATCTGCTGTGTTGCGTTTTCTGGTGCTGTTCAGTACCATTAACTACATCACCCCAGTATCCCCCAGAGAAGCTGGGGCATCTATGAGCTGCCATGGATCACGACGAAGACGATAAATTCTCTGCTTATCAGGCTGCATGTGGTTTGCCAGGTTGTTCCTTCAAATGCATCTCCCAAGGTATTGTCACAGACCTCAAGAAAGGATCATTGACCTAATAGCTACATCACTGAAATATTGTTTATTGCTAATTTTCCCTAAAGGAAGGTCCTAGTGCACTGTGGAAGTCACCCAAGCAGCAACTTGATTAAGCTTGAATCTGCTAATGGATAATTAGAGAATCATACTGCAGTGCATCTGAGCATCACAGATAAACCTGAAGTTCAGAGAAGCAAAAGATAGCTGCCTTCCTGAATTCAGAGTGACCCTCTACCCCAGACCACCAACAAAAGGTGAAATAAGGTTAAGGCACTGAATTTAAGAAGTCCTACGTTGTTTTTTTGGGTGGGGTTCCCCCTAGGGAGCTGCAAACTCTTGTTTATCTTCAGGTAAGATACCAACAGTCATAAATACCATATAAAACCCATGTGCATTTTCATCTCTGTTATGCAGCAACACAAATCTTTTGAACAGTTGAGACCTACGGAGAAATTTGAAGAAAACAGTGGGGATAAACTTTGCTGGAAGCCTGAGGCATCAGGACTGAACCACAGGGACCGGCAGCTGCACTGGGCGTTGCAGATGCAGACGGCCCTACAGATATGTCTGTAATACAATGGGCTTTGTAGCCAAGGGGAAGCCTTCAGGCCCCAAGCTTCACTCTTACTCCAGTTAGCTTTATTTACTTGCAAGCCAGCACACAAGCTACAAACTGGAATAGAAGTATTTTACCATCAATAGCAAGCTGAAATTAAACAGAAATAAAAATCTCCTTCAGTAAGGAGAAAAACATACAAACAACCAATGGTTTGCTCATATGCAGCTTTTTATACAGCAGGTATGGTCCTAAGACTTTCAAATGCAAATAATGGCTTGGGATCTCACTTTTTTTCAGCAGCCCCCTATCAGGTATGTCCAGCCTGGTTTCAACGGGTCACAGCATCTTTCAGAAGTCCGTACACATAAGCCATTGCAGTTTGGCCATCAGTGATGATGCTCGTGGTTGTTGCTAAAGTGGCGTTACTACATTTCAGTGTCTCCTTCCTTCCTTCCTTCCCATGTTGGTAATAAAAACCAGTATTTCAAAATTATCTTTGAGACGCTTCTGAGGAGCTTCATTTTAACAAATGCAAATGACAAGGTTGAAGGCTGATTATCATTTATATAATCATTCAATAAAAGTGTATGTCAAATCAATTCCTCTCAGTTCCCTTCCCAATCCACTGAACTTGATCAGATCACCCTCTCTAAGAGGGAAAATATGTCAAAAAAAAAAGAAAAAGTTGACCAGCTCCACTTGTTATTTCAGTTCATGGCTATGATGTGATGTGCAAATAGTAAATAAGCCCACTTCCCTGCAACCTGACACATTAGTTCTTCTCCCTGCC
>NC_048911.1:2074465-2181876 GCF_011077185.1 Oxyura jamaicensis
CTCAACCGCCCTGCTGCAGTGAAATGAATGATGGAGAGGTGTCCCCCTGCAGACACATCGCCCTGCCACTCGGGCAGAAATACAAGGAGGGGATTCTCAGAAACAAGGAGAGGGAAAAAAAAAAAAAAAAAAAAAAAAAACACCCCAGAAAGGAAGTGTTTGCCATTTTGTCTGTATCTCCAGGGAAACCAACTGTCTATGATGAACAGGACTCCTTACAAACACTGTAATCTCCTAATTTCCTACCCATGCGGTTTGATTTTTCAGACATTTAGCTTTAAAAAAGCCAAATGACTTTTTTGGGACCGCTATCCACTTCAAGAAATAAAATGCACATTTTCAGAGTACTAACATACACGTACTTGCTTCAGCGTTTCCTAAGGGCATTCAGAGCAGCGGAAACCAGCGTTGAGCCGGGACACCACGGGGGCCAGCAGCAGCATCAGCAGCACGCTCAGCTCAGCCCAGTGCTTCCCCTTCATCTCCCACTCCACGCTGCGTGCTCACAGCACTTAGAGGTACACGAGGAGGGGGAAACAATCCACCTAGACAATTCTCAGAACACAGAAGCAAACTGAACTTTTCCTCCACCCCAAGCAGAATGAGATAATTGCAGATTTGGCCCTAAAGTATTGCTTGTTTCCAGACTGCAAAATGTTCTCTGGGTCTGGCAACGAGAATCCAAAATATTCTTCAAAAAACAGATCTTGAAAGGTTTCCAGTCCAACTGCTCAGGGTCTGGATGAGCATCCAAATGTCGAAATCACGCTCTGAATCAATGCACGTGCCAAAGCGGAGTGTGACACGCTCACCTCAGAGATTTTCTTTACAAATTGCTCTGAATGCACGAGCACAAAATTCCAGTGTCCAAAGCCCGGTGTTTGCAGCAGCTGCACAACTGAAATCATCAGGCTACTGTTCTTTCAGCAAAGTCCTCTCTGGTCTTTCATGTGAGATAGATAGTTCAGTTTGACTTTATTTGCATCATGCTTGCCAGGACCTGTGAATTGGGAATTAATAGCTCCCACTGCTACCACACTGCAGCCAGTTTTACTGCATTCACTCCAGCAAGTTTCAATGCGTAGAGGTCAGATGCAATTTTAACGAGCACCTCTACTGTTCTATTTATTTTAATACCTTTATTGCCCCATCAAATTTATAGTAATTAAGCATATTATAATTACAGTGCATTAAGCAGAGGCCCCTTAAATGTATCCCCCATTATTTTATAATCAATTAAAATTAATAAAATTGGTTGTAAAACCTAATATCTGGTGTATACTAATGTCTATTCCCATCATTACACAAAGGTCTACTTAGGTCACGGACAACTGCAAAGATTTCTGTACTATTAGGAAGTCTATAATAATCCATTTTCTCCACCACTCCTCCGATAGATAGGGAACTTCAGTGGAGCTTTCTCTGCTAAGATCCACACACAGTGCCTGGATTTTCCAGGCTCCTTCCAGAGCCAGGAACAAGTTGTAGAGGGCCGTAGAGCAAGGTGAGCAAGTCCACACTGTTCACACCTGACAGCAGATCACGGCTGTGGACAAGCCCAGTGCTACAGCTGAGTAGAAAACGGGGAGAGATGGGATTGAGCCCCTCGTCCCAGCGCACAGTGGCCAGCACCCACTTCCAGTCCAGATTCCACACTTCCCAACAGAAGGCAGCGATTTCCCAGGAACACAGCACTTTCCCAGCTACAGCAGACTCGGGCTGTCCTGCACCCCATGCAGCTGAGTCACCCGCAGGTTTTGTGTGTCTCCACTTATGCGCTGGCAGGTGCTGCTGTACAGCCTGGGTGTCTCTTTATCAATTATATCTCTTCACTTGCTAAAATCATCTGAGGATGACCCCAGCAGACCTCCTTTCTCCGTAAGAGCAGAGTCTGTGCATCACAGAGGTAAGACAATTTTCAGCGTGTGCAGTAAGTACATCACTTTGTGGAGCTGCTTGCACGGGGTCCTACCAGGGCAAATAGTTTGAAAACCACTATTTTCAGTGAATGACAAAGAACAGTACTTCTAGCTGTAAGAACCAGGCTGAACATCAAAAGATATTAAACTCATCACCACTCAAAATCACCTCAAAGGCTTGCTGTGGTCAGGAGGAACCTTCAGCTGCAGTGACTGGTGCTGGTGTCTGCACTGCACGGCTCTGTACTCACCCGGCTCACAGAAGGGAACTGGAAAAAGTGGTACCTGCTGGCCTGGTCTTGCATTTTCTGATTGCTGTTTTGGGACGGAAGGATCTACAAATGGACCTGCTACAGAAAATGACCCTCTGATCTTTGGGAAGGCAGTCATGAGGCAATGACTCCTGTCTCTGCCTCTGCCCAGGCAGAACATGCTTGGAAATGTGAGTCTGTGCCGTCTGCCTGCAGAGCCGATGTGCCGGGGTGTCAAGAAAAGGCAATTCTATAAAATCACTCAAAGTTCCCAAATTTCTGAAAACCTTCCAGATGGAGCTAACAAGAACTCTCTTCCCATTGAGTTTCCCTGAGAGGAACTTTCCTTATTAATTCTGCACACCAAAGCTAAGTTAATAAACATCGCGACCAAATGGACACAGAGCTAGAATGGTACCAGGGTTCGTTGTGCTAATCCTGCCTCTGTCACCCTGTACACGCAGTTTGGTTTCTCTACGCTTCACCTTCCCTCTCTGCTTTTTGTCTGGGGCCGTGGGGGCCATTTGGCCACTGAACTCCTCCTGTCTGCCCACGTTCCTGCAGCAGCTGCCCCCCAGCAATGTAACTCGGCCAACGCAGGTCTACCTGCTGCAGCCCTGAGCACAGCGTGGCTAGCAGCTCCTGCAGACCACCTTGCCCTCCCAAGTATTTGAGGGCACTGGAGCCAAAGGCTTGATGTGTCTGCTCCCTGATCTGCATCGCCAGTTAATGGCAGCCACTTGAATGATGACACCGCGCAGACTGCTGGCCCTTTCAGCACCTGCCAGGCTGCCTCACTCCACGCCTTCACCCTGCTTCTCTCCCACAGCCATCGCTCTCTGCCGAAACACTCTTTTCTCCACCAACTCTGGGGCGAGATGGGAGCTGCCACCCGTCACAGCCACAAGCGTGAGCTCCCCCTACACCACGGGGCCTTGCCACCGTTTTGGCCTGGGCAGTGGCACCGCCAGCACCGGCACCGTGCCGCAGCCCGCTCCTCCCCGAGCCACCATGTTCTGCAGCACAGCCCTTCTGCGCCCGAGTCCCCACTTCCCGCAAGAGAAGAGAAGTTATATCCCGGGAACATGGGCGATCTGCTTACTCAGAGCAAGCTTTATATTTTAGACTTGACGGAGGAGGCTCTGGCTATATAAACCCAGAGGCTGCTCTGTCTGAGTAAGCGCGGCGCCTGCGCGACTTGTGTCATCACCACGACCGAACAGTTCTCGACCTGAAGGGCGCAGTGGGAGTCCTCAGCAAACGCTCTTTGCAAGCAGCACGGAGATGTAGGACTTTGACTGGAAATGATCCAGGCATTTTCTCTTGGAAAACACATGTCCACAGAGCCTGGAGCAGTCTGGAGCAATAAACCCATCCTTCTAGCCAGTACCTGCACCATCTCACGCAATCCCCTCCGACGGTCAGTGCAGAGATGTCATCCCTTGGACAAAGCCTGAAAGCTGTTCATGGGCTCAAAGCTGCTGGGAGGAGGGCAGGGTTGTACCTTGAAGTGTCCAAAATTGACTGCTTAACTTCAGTCTGCTGTCCTAAGCAAACCTCCGGGGTCGGTCCTGTTGGCTGGTTCGTGTTTACCGGCTTCCTTTGTGTAGCAGGAGGTGAAGCTGTTCCTCAGCGCTGCCATCAATGGGGAGGAAGGGCTGGCTTTGGGAAGAGTGGTTGGACTCCAACTGAACACTTGCTATTTCATCTGCTCTCCAAAAGCACTAATACATAAAGAAGCTGGCAACGTCATCACTGACTGCAGCTACATGCAACGTGCCCTGCTGTGAATCTGGAACATACAAACATCAGTAGTTCCCATTAATGGGCTCAGGCTTTTTTTCCCTTCTCCCTGAGCTGTTTCTAACTCTCCCTGCAACAACCCCGCCCTTCCAAACTGCTGTCCCTGCTGAGCACACCTTGAAAACACCTCTCTGCTTTCCACCCAAACAAGCATGGTTCTTTGTTTAAATCACCATAGTTTCCCTGAGCCTAATACCTGAAAACAACAAATAAATTCATCGTTTTCAAGAAGAGCAGGCTGAGGAGAAGTTGTGATGCTGTGTGGGATCCCCATCAGCCAGAGCCAGGGCAGGGTTTCGTGTGCCCTCCCGAGGCACCTTCCAGCCGTCCTGCTCCTCGCACAGAGGCCAAGCCCTGCAGGCTTCAGCTCTTGTGAAGTTACTCAATAGCTCTTTCAGCTCTTTCCAATGTGACAGCTTTTTCTTTCTGTAAAAAATGGATTTTATGACACTGGCCAACCCTACAAGCTGTGTTTAGTTAAACTGAAAAGAAGAAAAGACAAGGATGGGTCTTGCTGCGTGTCCAGCAGTCTCCATGGTGTGTGCAATTCAAAGAGCCAAAGCCTTTTCTCCTTCGTGGTCAGCACAGTTCATTCTGCTTTAATGGGTGTCAGGAGCCCTAATGCGTGTAGCTAACGTGCACCTTAACACATGCTTCACATCTAACCCCAGCCCTTGTACACAAAGTCTGACAGCAAGGCTCCAATTGGGATCTCTTTCAAGAGAATCATTAAGTACACGCATAAATCTTCTTGAGAGTCAAGCCTACATTCTGAACTCAAGTCACTGATGGTTCAAATCCAAATTTACAGCGCTACCAAGCTTCCATAAAAGGCAAAAAACCTGCAATAAAATTAATGATCACTTGTGTTTACATTTCTGTTGGTGCATTTCAGCAAATAAGACTGTATTCGCATATTCAGAAGTCAGAGACATTACTCAGAGTGCTATCAGCACAGCACTGCTTTCCAGGCCGTGCTTTTTTCCTCAGATCTGCACGTCAGTTCGTATAATGCTTATAATGAGCACCCCTTACGTGGACTCACAGTAGGAGAAATTGCAGAAAATAGCCTGATAAGCAGAGCCAGAGAGAGAAAAGTCACCAGGAGCTCTGCTACCACCGCCTCGAGGCTGCCATTGAGCGACTCTGAGCTCGAACGTGCGCAGTCGTGGCCGACTGTGCAACAGCTCTCACACTACCAGGCCAGGCAGCAGCTCCCCTCTGGCATGAAGCACGTTCCAAAAGCATCTGATTACCCACAAAACTTTCTGTTCCACGATTTCCTATACCGCAAACCAAGGTGGAGTTCAGACAACCTCTGTCCACCTGGGAATCCAGTAAATGATTCCTTATTACACCATCTGTTTATCCCACACGTATTTATCCAGCACCAGGACAAGGTTCTGCCTGCACAGCCTGCCAACAGACCGGGGTGCCAGAGAATTCACCGTCCCCTTCTCTTTTTCTCCCCCCTCCTTTTGAACTCTGGTCCCTATCTTCCTCAGCGGTGCAAGGCAAGGCACGACCTGCCAGCACCAGCCCCGCCACCCCTCTCTCCACGCAGGACTTTGCGTACCGACCAGCCTGTTCTCATTAGCGGCATTTCACACCGCAGGCAAACTCCCCGACTTTAACTTGGGGAGCTGCAATATACATTTGATAGCCACAAGTTTTATAGTGTCTGGACTAGGTGTCCCCCAGAGCAAGGGAGAAGGCGGCAGGATTAATGACTGCTGGCATGAATTATTCAGCACCTTGCCATTCCAGAAGAAGGAAAGATGCTGTGCAGTTGAGACCAAGAAAGAATATAAATATTCCCTTATTTATTCACAGACTATTTGTTCTTTCCTCCAACAGTAAAGCACATGAGAAAGAGCAAAGCATTCTATACCTGACATAAATGATTTCGATTCCTTAAACCTCCTCTATTCCTTTCTCTGCAAATACCGAGGCAAATACACTAATAGAAGTTAAATCTATTATCATAAACTTTGTTAGAAAGAGGTCCTGACCTCTTGGGATAGGATACAGACCCTATTAAATACAGTTGAAAATACATCCCGCTTTGGCAGAAATTCATTTTTCACTTCTTACCAACCAGCATCAGAACTAAATTTATGCCTCGCTTAGTTCAAACGTTGGACGGAGAATTCAGCAGGGCTGTGTGACGAAGATAAAATCCTGGCGGCGCTGCAGCTGATGGCAGAGCGCCCGCTGGCTTCCAGGGAGCTCGACAGCTCCTTGAATTGCAGTGCAGGCTGAAGAGCTCCCGAGCGGGCACGCAGAGCGAGGAGCACCCCGGCGCTCATCGCTGCCTCACCGCACAGCGTGCACCGCGCACGAGGAGCAAGGAGAGGCTTGGCCAGAAGTCGACGAGTGCTTTCTTGGTCACAGCACTGGGCTGCCATTCAGCAGAGACGTGCCTGCTCCCTGCGTGAGCCCGGGGAAGTCACTTAATGCCTCCTTCCCCGGCTGGATGCTTGTAAACTGCTCATAAAAGTTGCCCGGTACGCAGCAGTCGGTGGTGAGTCAGTGAAACACGATGAGCAGCAGGCTGAAATGAAAGCAGGAGGGGACTGCAGAGCTCTGGAGAACTGATCTCACCTAGGGGCAGCCACACCAAACAGTTTCCATTGCCAACGGAGGGAGGTCTCTCTGGGACGGGTTTGGCTCCCCACCATCACCAGACGGGGGAACCCACCTGCAGCACACCCTTAGCTGTGCAGGGCCATCGCCCTTCCAACAGCTGCAGTCAGGCGAGAGAAACCCCACCTTAAATAACCAGGAGCAAAACATGACGGCAAATTTGTTCCGGCCCCCAGCCTACAAAATAGCAGCAGATGTATTTAAAGCCACCAAAACTGCCTGCTTTGCTGCTGGTTCAGGGCGGCAGCACTGAGTTCCTTGGAGCAAGCCACAAACACGGCATGGAAAGGAGACGACGAGGCCCCGTGCTAAAACCAAGCCTGTGGGCAGCTCGTGGCGAAGGGGAAACCTCAGCTCCTGCCTCCCCATTCTGAGGACCTGGCTCTGCAACCTCCGTACCCTTGAAAACAGAAAAGGAGTCTTTGGTTTTGTTTTCCCGAGAGAATTATTTTTAAAATCACACTTTTAGCATGTGAAGGTTTTTAATGGCACGACCTCCGCTATTAATAGGAACAGAACGCGTAACGTCCTAAAGCAAGCCTCCCAAACAGCCATGTTTACCCAGTCAAAGAACCAACTAGGCAGCTCTGGGTTGTAAACCACTGAACTGCTATTTCCAGTTAAATGCAGGGATGTCCATGACAGCTGTCATTATCTCGAGGAGTGTAGCCAGCGTTGTTGATCTTACAAACCTGTCCTGTGCACACGACAACAGTCACCGCTCCGCTCTGTGCTCCCTGGGCAGCAGCGGGCCCTCGGCACACGTCCAGCCTCCCCCCAAACCCAGCAAAACCCAGGTGTCCACGTGCAGGCAGAAGGAAATTCACTGAAGTTCCCTGTTTATGATTTTATCTCCCACCTAATTACAGCTGAAATAATATAATAAGATTTGCGCTCCCTGTTCGAGCCTGATATATTTAATAGATTTTTCAATATTGGTTTATCCAGCTCTGTCAGAATGACAGCCCCACTTAATGTTAATCAGAGGTTGTATGCGAGCATCAGCGCTAAGCTCTGCACAGCTCAATGGAATTATCAGAGCTGCGAGACACTGTCGATATGTTTTGATCTCTGTGTCAAATGAATTTGGTTCCTTGATAATTTTTTCCCTTTATGTTTCATTGCTGTTTAATTGTTTTGTCATCTGCGCGTACGCAGCTCGATCTAATTGCAATATTGGATGTTTCGGCAAACCCGAGGACGCAGTGTGGCATTCGCTGTCACTGAAGATGGGTGCTTTCCCTTCACCTGCGTGCCAGCACCATGCAGTGCGAACGCACCTTGGAAGCGCTGCTCAGGCTTATGCTGAACGTAATGCTGGTGGCTCTCCAACGTCACTGTTCTCAGCTACCAAAAATATGGAAGAAACAAGCAAACATTCTGTAGGGCTTCGGCATGATACAGGGAGAATTATCTGCACTTACACCACCACTTAGGCAGGCTGGGAACGCCGCTCGGCAGCAGACCTCCTGTGCTCGTCCGGAGCTCAGCAGGCCCACCTCCCGATGTGCAAGATGCAGGATCAGATACGAGGGGCTGGAAGGAATCCCAGCACCACACAACAGCCTACAGTGTACGCTGGATACATCACCGAGTGAAGCAAAGCTCTGGTATCCCCCAAAATGTAGTCTTCAAACCACATACGCCCTAGGAATAAGGGACTGAAATCCTCTCACCTGCCCCTGGATGTGGCTGTTAAATGCTCATTAGGGGTCTGTTCTAATTGCACCAAATCAGTTCCAATTCCCTATGGACCTTAATTAGAGCCTGATCATTGCCAAAATGAACCCGCACCGCATCCCGAGACCAGCGTGATGACAGTGTGACAAGGCTTCTTCTCTCTCCAAGTTAAAACTCTCCAGCAGTCTGACGTTTAAATGAGATTGATTTCTTCTATTGACATGATGCTTATTAAGGTCACCCTCAGAAAGCTAAATCAGGCCTGCATTTAGACCCCTATTCTATCAAAATTCAAGACGTGGAAACAGATTTAGAGCTCTTAGCACAAGTGATCCAGTCGCCCAGAGTTCAGTAATCAATGTCCGGATGCAAATACAGTCAGCATTTTGAACCTGATATGCCAATTCATGCCCACCATAAAACATATTATAATTTAAAAGAACTGGCAACTGGAAACGGAAGAAAAAACAGCTGAAAGGCAGTCCTGCTTGATACATGTCACTGTCACTATCTTTGAGAAGTGTCAGACAAGCCAACACATGGTCTATCCATCATGAGGCTCTCTTCAGATTGACTGACAGATCGTTTGAAGCACTTGCAGTTAACTTGGGCTTAAAATATCATCAAAGGCTTCTCAAAATTTCTCTCCTACTGTCTGCTTTGTTTAATCTGGCTAATACAGAACCAAATAGTCACTTGCACCTGATCACCAAGTGAAATCGTAATTTGTGATGCTAAGCTGAGAGGCCAAAGCAGACAGGTTAGGTTCAATTATCAGAAGCACGTCAACTTTTAAAATGAATAATTGTATTTACTATCACAGCCCTGGGAAGAGAGACACTTGTTCGGGTAAAAGAGCCAGGAAATTAATCAGATGGATTAGGGGGTTGCATGCTTTCTTCCCTATTTCCGATAATCAGCACATCATTGCTCTGACATCTGGTTTTCAGATTTCCATTGAACGCATTCATTTTCCCACACGCTGCAACCCAAACAGCCCTTTCTCTAAAAACCAACTCCGGCAAAAACCTGCAAGTCCAGCAAAAGCTTGAGCAAAACATTCCCACTTCGAGAGCCGGCTGGGAGCTTCTGGTTTGTTCCTGCAGATGCCCAGGCTTTTGAACAACTTGATCTCAGACTGAGCGTCAGGAAATGCACTGAGACCGGTGCTGGGGAACAACACCAACAACATGAACAAACAGGACCAGGGCTCTGATGAGGAAAGTTAAATTACATTTCAGCTGTGCAGCCTGTATCAGGACTTTCCAAAATAGTGGCAGGAGGAGGGGAGCTCAACTTGAGGCACCTTAGAAGAGCCTCAGTCCTTGGAAATTACTGAGCACCAGCTCTGTGAGATTCAACTTCAACTACCAGTGCTCCAATGGGACAGCCCAGAACAACGAGACACGTTCAGAAACAGCACTCCCGAGGCTTGGCTCTGGCAGCTTTACTCACGTGCACTGCTCAGTCAGAGCCAAACCCTAAACTGTTATCAGTTATCACAAGGCTCTGCTGTTTTACCAACCTGCCCTTTATTCTCTCCCTCTACATCATCAACAGTATCTCAAAGCCACATTTCGGGAGGAGCTCTGCACCACGCTCTGCAGCACCACCACCACCAGGCAGCCCCGGTGCTGAACAAGAAGAGCCCCCCCGGCTCCCCCAGATGACTTTGAAGAATCCCGAGATGCTGTGTCCGTGCCATGGCTATCAGCTGTTTGCTGGATGGTGATGATGTGATTCGCACTCTGCTAGAAGCCCAGCTGTGTGCGCTTGCATGTCTGAGCACAGTGGTGGCTGATTTTGCAAGGCCTGCTGCAAAGCACATGAGCACCAGGGCAGCTTCAAAGCCAGCACATCTTAACCCGGCCCCGCCTCCAGTGACAAAAACATGTTTTTCTCCCAAGCAAACATTCTTTTTTTTTTTTCTTTTTTTTTCCCTTAACAAAACAGGAGGAGGCAGCTCCTCTGATGGGAAGGAGACTTTGCTGACTGTGCAAGTGAAATGGGCTCTGTGGCACAGCACACGCGGGGAGCAGCCTCCTTGGGAATAAAACCGCCACGGACGTGCCAGTCTGCAGAGCTAAGTGCATGCCAAGTATTTCTACAACTTTCCCCAGCACCATCTGTAACCTTGTGCTGAATATTTGTGCTGAATCTTAACCCCTCTCCTGCCCCTTCAACCATCCCATCCACTGCAATTCCTGTGGCTGAAAACTGTCACCGACACATGACAGGGTGGCACCTGTGACGTGCGGGGCCCTGGCAGGTGATGTGGCAGAGGACATCTGCAGCCACCAAGCAGAGGCTGATGGAGGTGAGGACAAGGGGACTGTTCTGAAGTCCATGGAGGTCAGTAGGATGCCTTCACTCTGCATTAAGAGGTTGGGGATCAGCTGCCAGACAAACAGATCAATGGTAACATCACTAAGTGCAGGTGCCGGCCAAGCAGGGGACCTGTGCGGTCAAAGGTCCCCAGGCCTGTCCCAGCGAGCGCAGCAGCCTTCCTCTCCCGGGGCTCCACCCGGCAGATGTACACCCACAGCATCCGGGCAGGTATTTTGCTGTGCTTCAGAAAGGCAGAAAGGTGAAACCACGTTGCCCGTGGTGACTGGGCAGGTGACCAGCAGCATGGGGAGGACTCAGAGCCACCCCCTCCTTCACTTGCCTGAGGAGCTCAGGATGCGGCGTTTCCCGGCCCGGGGCCCAGCACCCTGCGTGCCTCCCAGCCAAAAGCTGCCGACACCACGCCTCTCCTGGTGCTTTGCTCAGTGCCCTTTGTAGCATTTCCCAGAAGAATTAAAACACAAAGCATTCACTGAACTTCCTTTCTCCACTTGCTCTGGTGTTTGATGAGCAAGGGCTTACCTATTTGTGTTTCAAATGGAATCTGAAATGAACACGACCGTATTTAATCCCTTGCTACAACACTCACAGCATCGAGGGACCTTGCTGCAGCCGTTCCAGGGGGTCTGCTACCAGGCGAGGGCACAGGCTCGGGCTGCCCTTACACAAAGCTCCCCATTCCTGCTTGTCCCAACAAAAGGATTTGGAAGTGCAGATGGCAGGAGAAGGGAAGATGGGACATGGAGTTGTATTGTTTCCTAAGCAGCACTTCAGGCCCTACCAGCTACTAGGAGGAAAAATAACTCCGTCCTAACTGAAACCAGGACACAGTTGTTCAAAATGGCAGCTTAAGCTCACAACCATTTCCGTGGCTTCCTACCCCAGGATCCCGTCCTTCCTCCCTACCCACACGAGCTAAACTGTCCCCTTACTCCTATGGGGCAGTGCCAGACACATCCTTGCCTTCCAAATGAGCACCAAGACTCTGCTTTTTCCAAAAATTTTGCCCCCTTTGCGCAGGAAAGAATCTAACCGAAAGCTTAGCACACAAAGCTACCCATGTCCAGTTGCTGCTGAGGCCTGCCAGGCTCCAACAGCAGGACTGGCCTGGCTACGGGTCAATGTTTGCAGCTTAGTGGATTATTTTTTATTTGCTCTCTTACCATATCGCTCACTACATCCAAACTGCAATAGGTAATGGTCAGTGCCCGTGCCGAGGCCGCCAGCAAACACTCAGAGCTCTCATCGCTGCCGGTGGTGCAAAAGGTCTGTCAGATCTCACACTGGCAAGACTTGGGCATGTGAATCGCAGTCATACAATACCCTGAGTTGGAAGGAACCCCCAAGGATCATCGAGTCCAGCACCCTGACGGAGTCAACAGCTCCACCCAATTTGGTATCATCTGCAATAAAATGTAAAGCTGAGCTTTATCGTGCTCCAGAACGCCCCAGCTGAGGCCATAGCCCTTCTTTCTGTGGGGGGCGATGGCAGCACGGCCATGTGCTGGATGCAGCGTGGATTCCTTCCTGCTCGATCATTATCAGGTTAACTTCTCTCCAAACAAGCTTGGAAGAGCAGTGGAGACTCAGGATTAGTAGATGTGTCCCTCTCTCTTCACCCAAGCTAGGCTTTCCTGCTCACCTCAGCCAGCAACATGCCCTGCCTGGGATGGGCTTTCTGGGGCTCTTCCAACAGCTTCCCCTGGGCAGGAGGGCACCAAGTCTGCTTTCACCAGAGCTTGCCCAGTTCCCAGCCCTTAGAAGTCCAACAAGCCAACACCAACATCACATTGCTGCTCGCTCGTGGAGTCCAGCTCAAACCCTGCCCGGCCCAACACTTTTCCATCAGAAAAGGCCACCCTGAGCAACGAAGCGCCGCAGAAGCTGAACATCAGCCTGGAGACCTGCCGGGGATCCGCAACAAGCCCAGCACATTGCTGCACAGCAGGAGCTTTTAGGAAACACCCAGGCTGAGTGCTTTTTCCTGACAGGTACATCGGAGCTCAAGCCTAAAGTCAAAAGATCACAGACAAACTCCCGGGCACAGCCAAACATCCAGCACTGTTTCAGCACGAGTTCCTCTTCGGTTAAATTATAGCATAAAATATAGTGATAAATTGCTAACAAGCTACTGTTCGACGTGCAGTGGATCAGGGGCTAAAAGCTGAGATGGCTGCACTTGGGCTGTTAGCAGAACTCGGAGCTCACACAGAGCGACTGCACTCGCTGGTGGCACTTCTGGAGCCAGGGAGCAGCGCGTTGGCACCGTGCTGCGGCCAGTCCCACTGCGGCTTGCTGCCGTGGCCTTAACCCGGCGTGGCAGGTCCCAAGGCTGAACGGAGGGACACACAGCCGGCAGGCAGAAATAAATATCTCAGTGCAGAAGACATCCAACACCTTGTTTATGCATGGGTTGCTTTTTGTTTGGTTGGGTTCCGTATTTCAAAGACATCTAGGAGAAGGTGAGGCGGCACTGGGCAGCACCCTGACCATGCCCCAGCTCCCCCCGGGACCCCAGTTTGTGTGCAGCAGGAAACCCGTCCGCAGGGAGCTGGGGAGCTGGGCTGCACAGAGGTGCAGGATCCAGCCTCTATTCACCTGCCAGCACCATGGATTTTGATGAAACATGCCTATGTTTCATTTCTACTCACTTTACTTCTAAGTAATCAGCAATAACTGGGGGTGGCTGCTTCTCCTAAAGGGGGGAACACCAGACTCGGCGCACACCGGCAGCAGGTGCCGACGCACGCCTTCTCCCCATAGAGGGAAACACTAACTGCACCAGCCCAAACGTGATTTGTGTGCTGCAGCTCAGAGATTAAAGGCAGGCTGAAGAGTCACCTCAGCAACAAAAAAGGCTGCCTGGGTATTCCGATTCCCACGTGCTTACAGCGTTTGGCAGTTTATAATGCGGTCTTGTAAGGGAGCGATGCTGTCACGTTCACCTGGCAGAAGAGCTCCATGTGTTTTATATATGCTAACAGACACACACACACCTTCCTGCATTTACATACATGAATAAAACATCAGAAATCAGAAGGCAAAATATATGTTGCCTCTTCCCTGCAGAGTTCTGTAACAGTCCTCTCGCTTTTTCAATAGTAGAATGCAGAACTACATCCAAGAGCGACATGGGCAGAGGAAGCACTAAAGTAAAGCAACCAGTAAAAAACCAACATCCATAAAAACACAGACATTTGCTTGCTTCAATGCTGCATTAACAGCAGAGCATTACAGTTGACCATGGCTCCCCATTCCTGCCTTCCCCTAAGGGGATTACATGCGGTGCATAACAGGCACCAGTTGCTCGCAGGCTACGTCCCCCTCGCTCCATGACACACAGCATCCACAGAGGGTAACAGCCCTCTTCGGACCTGTCTGGGTCAGCAGGCAGTGCAAATACCATCAGGAAACCTGTACAGCCACCCCAGTACACTCTGTGACCCCCCCTCCCAACCCAAAGGATTCATACCGGTTTAATGAATGCTTCCCATTGCAGGAACAGGGGAAAATAACTCCTCTGCTGTTTGTGGATCACTACCTGGGAACTGAGAAACACAGCCCAAAAGAAAATTTGCAACATAAACCCCAGATCAGCTGGGCCCCTTCAGCACAACTCTCTCTGTGTCCCTGCAGCCTGACGAAAGGTTCTGCGCACCCTGGAGGATCTCAACGGATCAAGTCCGACAGAAACCTGTTAGACCTCGAGGGGATGGAGCAGCACTGTGGCAGGACATGAGCAGCTGGGGGCACACAGGTTGCAACATGTCCCAGAAGTGACCCAGAGGATCAGCTCATCCCCTGAACTCACTGCTGCTATCCTCTAGCCCTGCTTTGCCCATCCTCCCAGCCCTGAACCACTCCAGCCTGCTCCGAGACAGCCCCCAGCACGAGGCGGTCACACCTGGGGAGCCCGATGGATGGCAGGACAGCAGGATGGGCCTGGGTCTCCTGCTGCTCTGTGCCACCAGGCTGTGACAGACATGTTACAGGCTAATCCCGGGTGGGCCGACGAGGACCCATGGGATGCTCTTGGCTCTCTGTGGAGCTGGGAAGCCAGTATCGGAGGGGAAGCAGGAGAGACAGCAGCTGGGAGGCTGCCTTGCTCCAGGATCTTTCCTTCTCCAGCCCTGGAAGCCAGCTCCAGAAGAAGCTACCTTGCCAGCTGCAACCCCAAAACATACGTAAAGGTGTGGAGCCCTCCTGCTACATGACGGCACCCTGCCACTGAGCTGTGCACTGAAGGGCAGCCTGTGCCCAGGGAACCCGCACTGCCCCACCACACCACACGCACAGCGGTGTCCCGAGCAGGACCAGCAGCAAGGTCATTTCAGAAAACAAACCCCAGCTGCAGAAAGCAGCACCGGTGCCCTTCACCTCCCCACCTCCCGCACAGCACCATGCCTGGTGACACACGGCTTCAGCCCAGCCGTCGCGGGCTGCTGAGGAACGCCAAACTAAATATAACTGCAGAGGTCTCGCTGAAACAGAGAACAGAGCAGGAGACCGAGCCTCACCCGCTCCTCCCACGGAGCACACCCCCAGGCCCGCAGCTCCCGGGGGAGCACCGCTCCGCCGGCACTGCCAGGTGAAGGCACGGAGCCAGGGAGAGGCTCACGCAGTTATGCAAATCCAACTGAAACTGAAATTTCAGCCTAACCTGCTGGGAAGAAACCCACAAACTAGGGCAATTAGAAGAAGCAATTATTACTAGATATAAATAAGAGAGATAATTTCATTTCTCATTGAAGCTGTAAGGGCTTTGGGACCTCAGCCTGCGTTCGGAGCCAGAGAAGTTCCCAGTAAGACGCGAGGTGGCTGTTGCTCCTCCTCTGCAGTGATGGCATGTGCCTTATTCCCACCAGCACAGATAAGCCAGCCCATCTGTTTTCACCATGGGGCAGAGTTTTACCTTTCTGGCCCCGAAGACCCCAGCCGAGACGTTCAGCATATGCTGCCGCGGCGGTGCCAAATCAAGGGGAGAGAAGGCAGCCCCCTTTTGGCACCGTCGGATAGTCAGGGAAATGGACGGGATGGGGAATTTAAGATGACTGAAGGTTTCATGCAGTCCCTCGTGAGAAATTATGACCTATTTCCTTCCCCTGATTGTGTATCCTTCCTGAACTGACTTCTGGATCATTCAATATTTAAAATGCATTGCCCTATAAACAGGCAGGGTAAAGAAGCATCCCTTGCACTTTAAATCACTCTGCTCGAGATTACATTCAAGCCTCATTACTCTGAAGAGACCTGGGATCCTCTTCCAAATGACTGAATTGGGGCAGACGTTTTTCTGACAAGATCCTGAAAGTATTCAAGTCCATCCAGGCAGCAACGCCTGGCTTTTGTTTGGAAGAAGAGATTTCTTGTTCTGAGCAGTGCAACAAAAGCAATGTCATGTCATGTTTACTACTTCCCCTCTATTGACTTCTGCAGCTGGTGAATTTTTTATGATAGAAATTACAAATATTTAGCCTGCTGATGGCAGGATGAGCCAAGTATTCCCAAGGCTCCCACACACCAACCTCCTTTGTTTCCTGGTTTCAGCTGCCCATGTTAGATCTGCTAGCATCCTCCGCATCTGCCGGCACAAAGACGGGGGGCTGCACATCAGCAGCTACCCCGCAGCTACCCCGCAGCCGGCAGAAGGGGGGCTCCTCCCCAGCCCCGAATCCCCCCCAGCTCCCCATAGCTCTGCATGAAGACGTGCGAGGAGCCAGCAGCGGGGCTCATCGGGCTCACCGCCGGGCTGCCCCGAGCTGGGCCCAGCGCTGGCTGCAAAGCAGCACGAATCCTCCCTTGGGAGATGCCACAAGGTGCACAGCGGGGCTGGCTGTACAGGTTGAAAATCTGCTGCCCGCCATCCATCCTTCCGTCCTCCTCCAGTGCAAAAAAAGCCCTGCTTTAGGATTCGGTTTCAGTTCAAGCGAATGTCATGAAATAAAAAGCTTACAAATTTGTTAGGAATGGTTTCTTTTTCCCCCAAATAATATCTGCGTGATGCACTGCAACACGAGTTGAGCAACTCTCCTATTTTTTAATTCAGCCACGACAGCTGCTGTTTACTACTAATTGAAGCAGCTTATCTTTTTGTCTAGCTGAAAATATCTGCAGTTTGAGATAGGGGGAAGCGCCCCCCTCCTCTGGCACAAAGGGCACATCTGTATCGTGCTCTGGAAACAGGACGACGTCGTGAATTAACACATCTGAAGCGGCTTTAATCAGTCAGCTGAGGTAGCAGAAGGTAGCAGAGGAGCAGCAATAAAGCTGAAAGCCCAGGGAGGGCACACGTTGACGTATACCGGAGCAGCCACCCAGGCTGCAGCCTGTGCCCATGCATCTTCATTATTCCTGGCACCCAATTTAGCTGAATCGATGCGAGATGGATATTCCAGCACTCAGCTGCAAACCTCGGGGCTGGAGCACATGATGGACGAGAAGAGCCTCAGGGAGATGGGTTTGTTCAAGAGGAGGCTGAGAGGGGGCCTTTTGCTGTCTTCAGGCACCTACCGGGACGTTACAGAGCCAACAGCAAAACCGTTCTCACCATGAAGGTGAACCAGCACTGGGACAGGGAGGAAAGGGAGTTACCACTCTTGGAGGTCTTGGGCACTCTGCCAGACATGACCCTGAGCAACCTGATCCAACCAGGAGGTGCTGAGCTTCAAGCATGACTTTGGAGCTAAGGACCTCCAGAGGCCCCTTCCAACCTCGCTGGCTCAAAGCATGCTTCAGCTCAGCTTCAGCCACACCAAAACTATCAAGTTTTACTATTTTGTAATGAAACACTTTGACATAAGAAAGCAAGGGCTTCAGACTCATCTAAATAGAGACTGCCCCTGATGACGTAAAATTAATCATCTGCATCCAAATACACACACTTCATAAATGTAAATGTAAATAAATACATCAGCTAAACATCTAACCCCAATGCATTATGTTAGCTCAATAACTCAATGTACTATGAAGGGTGAAAAAAAAACCTACTCGAGAAACAGACACACTTAAAAGTACCTTTCAAAAATCATTAATTAAATTCTGACATTTTCTAGAACAGCACGTTTTTATTTCCAAAATGTTTCTCCATGGAAATTATGTTGAAATTGACGCATCTTTTCCAAACATTTCAATCCATAAAGAAACATTTCGTTTTGTTTTTAACCAAAAAGGTTTTGGCTGATGTTTCCGTCCATGTGACACCTGCCAGGACACCGCGAACATGAGAAAAGGGAATGGCTCCGGACTGCGGTAACACCCAGACTGTCACCCCCACAGGTACACGTGGGACATGCCGGCCCCATGTGCCTGGGACAACCCCAAGCTGAGCGATCACTGCCACGGTAGACAGAGACCCACAGAGCCCCAGCCACACATCCCGTTCCAGGTGCTCCACGGATGGTCTTACCCAGCAGACGTCAGAGCCTCCCCGGCGCTTGCCAAGCTCTCCAAGGGCTGAGCGCAGCCCAGGGAGCTGGGTGCGCTCATAGAACATTTACCTACTCCATTTCCCTGCCAACAGTTCGTCTGCATTATTGTACAAGCTGTACTGAATTATGACACAGTAGTGGAAAACACACCGAGTCAGGCCCAGAGGTGGTGTAAACCCACAGGTTTCCCTGGAGGCCAAACAGCTCTGCTGGTTTATGTTAATGAGGCACTAATATTTTTAATCCTGACGTCTCACTGTACTCCAAATTATCTCCAGGTTCCTTGTTGCAGATGCAGCATCCTGCAAATTGCAAACTGGGAAACTGAGGTGTCAGAGATCTCCCCTTCCAGAGCTTTTGCCATGCTTAATCCTTGCACCTGCCTCCAGTTTGTTTGGCTTTTTTAGGACATCAGCTGAGTGCCTGAGAAAAATCACAGTGTTTAAATTACCGCACACAAATAAATCACCGGGCTGTCCTCTCCCAGCTCATTCCGTACAAATGTAATTTTTATTTTTTTTTAAGAGAAAATCACACCAGCCCACGGATTCAGTGAACTGGAGACCAATTCCAATTTGAAATGGCAAAAACTGGCCAACGTTGGTTTCCTCCCAGGTCAGCACCTGGCACTCGGGCATCCCTGCGCTCTGGGTGCATGGGCACCTTATTCTCTGCTGATGTTGGGGTTCCACCTGGACATAAGCTCATTGAGGACAAGAGGACGTGTTTCCCAGGACATGCTACCACCCCCAACCAAACCTCCCGGCTCTCCGAGCTGAAATCGCAGCCTGCCCTTCCTCTGGAAGCACCGGAGGGCTGCACGTAGAGCCGTTAGAGCCACAGCACGATTAGTCACATGAAAGAAGGGAGGTGCATGGTAAGCAACAGGCGTGTACCTAACCAATCCACTGAGCAGAGAAGTGCTTCTGTACACAGACACACGTTTCCCTACACAGCGTTTCTGTCCCTGGGCGCGGGTGCTAACGCACCTTCCGCACGCGACGTCTCCCCGCAGAGGGCCCACAAAGGACCTTCCACCCCTCCACCTCCCGGCCGCGTCCTCCCCCTGCTCCACCCTCCCCTCTGTTGGCCATCTGGTACCCATCAAAGGCAGTTAGACCCATGACACATGTGCGCTTACCAAATCCTTTAAACCTAACTAGAGCCCTGTTTTGTTTCTTCCTCATCAGAAGCCACAAGGAACCCTGATTCGGTACATCTGGACCTTCTAATAGGGTAACAGCCTGGCTGTGCCAACTCTGCTTTCTGTCTGACTCCATCTTAATCATTCACAAATCACAAAAGGGTTGGGAGGGGAGCGGAGCCAGCACAGCAGCAGCGCGAGGATGGCGGCTGAATGCAGCGCAGCGGCCGCAGACGCTGCTTGGACGAGCGCTGGCACACAGAAAGCCGGAACACCCTTCTCCTAATTCTCTACGCGTCCCAGTGCTCTGATTTATTGGTGCTTTGCTGGGCAACTGGTCCTGGGTTTGCCCTGGCAGCACAGCCCAATGTTCCCAGCGTGAAGGTGCCGTGGGGATGGCGAACCCCATCCAGCTGCGGGAGTGCCCGGAGGAGAAGCCGCGTTCCCAGGGAAATGTAGGGGAATGCAAAGGGCTCCTCCCAGCTTTAACCGGCGTGTTCACGTAGTGCCGTGCCGCTAATGTCTGTGGTTTCACTGCAAAGGTCTCCACAACTGCTCCTTTCCTTGCTCTGGATATGGCCATTTAGCTGGCTTTCCAGGAATCGTGTGGTTTTGTGTCCTCAGCTTCCAGTAAAAAGAATTTCTAAATATCAGAGAAGGGCTTGAAACCATGACCCAGGGACAGATGTGAAGACCTCTCCTTTCTTTTCGTTTTGATGGTTTTTAAAGCAGTATCACAGCTTTATGCAGGGCTCTGTCTCCTGAGTTTTACATCGCAGGGTTAGAAACGCTGCCAAGGTCAGTGAGCTGATCCTGGGAATTGCACCGAGTCCTCTCCAGGCCGACCGAGAGGAACCCCCTGCTGCACAGGGAGAGCTCCGCGTGGACAAAACCTTGCCGAAATACCGAAGGAGGAGTAGTGCTGCTTTATCATTTGCATTGGCAAAATCCACCAGGTTTGTCACTTCTCTGCTATATCGCACCATCAGTCCCCAGCGCACGCAGCACCCCGCCGCCCAGTTCATCCAGCAAGCCAAGCCCGGTGTCACTCGTCCAGTACCACAATGTAAAGCGGCCCTTACCCACACACGGCGCTCCCCGTTTCTATCTGCCTGTGAGAGCGACGCACAAAGGCAGAGGCCAAGGCTGTGCTGGCAAGCTCGGGGCTGCCGCTTCCCCATGCAAGGTGCTCAGCTCCCGATCCAATAAATTGGTCCCGACTTCCCCCAGAAACACGCAGGAGGATGGGTGTTTTCTGTTTGACCAAAACAGGCCATTAAAGACGAGACGTTAGTCTGTTGGAGAAAATAGTAATAAAAAGCACAGCAAAACAGAGGGGGTGGCTCTTGACTCCATGCCAGGAGCCCGAGGACTTGCATTTATTTATGCCGTTCATGGGAAAGCCGTTCAGAAGCAGTAATCCATGACAGCTGGCAAAAGGGTAGGGACCTTCACCACCAGTTGACTGATATTTTACCCAAAAAGAAAAAGGAAAATGAAAGAAGAAAAAGCTCCACATTGGCTCTGCAAGCAATGGCAGTGGACAGGAGACGCGGGCAGGCTCCTGATGCGTGCTGATGGCTCTCTGGAAAGTGGGCAACAGCACGGGCTGATTGCAGACGCGTGATAGAAAGCAAAGCTCGGGGTGGTGGATGGAGAAACTGCTCAATAGGGATAATTACTCCTTAGGAACTTCACCGGAGGGCTGGGAGAGTGCTGCGGCTCCTCAGCATCAGGAGAGCTTCGAAGGGCTCGTCCTTCGTGACCGCTCAAGCTCTTCACCTCCTGACCTCCCAGCCTTTGCTGGCACCCTGGCGTCTGACACGAAGCAAATGCACGTCCACGAAAATGTGATTGAAAAAAATAAAAAGAAAAAAAAGAAAAATAAACACAATAGAACAACTCAAAGTGGTGTGCTGCTCCGCAAGGCCAAACACACATCAGCTCAAAGTCTGAAATTAATATGGAAAGTGATTCATAACAGGAGGAGACAAAACAAGCCTATTCATGCTACTCCATGTCAAGCCATCTTATAGCTATTTTGGAGCCAAATCCGCTCTTCTCTTCCAAAACCACAAAGAAAAGCAAACAGATGTCAGCCATTGCAGATTTTCAAAGAAATGAACGAACAGCTCCTAACACCAGTGGTTTTTTTTCTGCGCTTTCCACCTAGGGATGGATGGCAAGGCACTTTTTGAAGCATGGGGCTCTGTCGCCCTGCCGGAGGTCACCTCTGCCATTGTGGAGATGGCAGCGAGCCGGGGCCGTGCCTGGACCCGGCGCCATCCCACGCCGGGGCTCCCAGCGCTCCCTCACAGCATTTCCTGAGGGATGTTGGGAAGGGAACAACGACCCTGTCAACAGGCAATCGAGAGGAACGCAAGTATTTCAGGCTGCGGGGATAACTTTAGAAGCACGTACACCACTCGGCGCTTGAAATGCCATTTCCAAAAGCATCTTCGAAGCACGACAGCTTTGGCACCACTGAAAGGGGGACAGAATCCTAATTGTTCTACAAAATTTTACCCATATGCAATTAATATTGTTGTGCAGTGCTTTTGATATTTTTGTTGTTGTTTTTTACTTGACTCCACTGTTGCATTTCCCTTCAGCGTGCTGTTATTTACTCCGGTGCATTTTGCTGGAAATGGTGTTTGTCAGCATGGCACCAGGAGGCTACAGCAAAGCTCCTGCCACCAGGTGGGACAGGCGGCTCGATGGCCAGACCCCCCGCCCCCAGTAGATGCCAGGGCTTACAGGTTTGTCTTGTAGGAGCCAGGGGCACAAAGCTGTCCCTGCTGTCCCCTGGGAGCCACCAATTCTTGCATCCTCCCCTGTGCCCACAGCACAGAGCTGATCCCCGAGGCATCACCATGAACCTGGGCCCCTCTGCCACGTGGCTACGAAAACCAGGAGTCAGCCAAGCCTGGATTTCGATTTTTCTCCTAAACCAGAATAATGAACGTCCTGCTTGCTTCTAAATGCATTTGGAGAAGTCAGAGACTGAGAGAGATCGTCTCGTAGCAGCCACTCCTTCATTAACAGCTACAGAGCTAAATGCTGTGTTAAACAGCGTCTGCCATTCAAGTCTCCTTTCTGGAGGATGTGCATGTCTGTATTGCTCAAATGAGTAGGATTACTTCATTTAAAAAAATAAATCCAAGATTGCCATTTTCCACATATCCCTCCCCTGCGTAACTTACTTTAATTTCTAACTTACAGCTGCAGAATATAATCTTACAGTGGAATTTGCATAAAAATGAACAGTCCTGCAGCAAGATATTAAATTTTATATTTGCACGCTAGGGTGGCCAAGGAATATTAGTCTATCCAAGAGTCTGTCCCCGTAAACTTGAGAGTTAGTAGATGTAATGAGAGGAGAACTCGTACACTTCAGTGAAACCAAGCTGATTAAAATGCTTTGATGCTCTTGTTACAGAGCAAGGAGGATGAATTGCACATACTGACAGCGGGGCTGCCACTCCGACAGCAGCGCGCCATCCAGCACTGGGTGTCTAGTGCTGGCCAATACAAGCAACCTAAAAAAATAATAAATAAAAATTAAAAACCAGAACAATGCTAATAAAGCTCTACAGCAGGCTGCTGGCTAGAAGTGCTCTACATCAAACTCCTGGTAAAAACTTCTTCCTACTTCCAGCTTGAGCTGCATGAGAAGGAGCAAGCAGCACAGCAGCCCTTGCCTGCCCAGTGTGGTGCCGCGGGCACAGCCACCTCTCAGAAGCCTTCTGACCCCGTGTCACACGAGGCCTCCCCTTGGGCCCCGTGCAGCAGCACACGCGGCCCGCCACGCTGTTCTGTCCTTTCTGTGGTCAAAACCCCCTAGGCAGACTCACTGCCGAGTTTCCATCTCCTGCTGGCCACCCACAGGGCTGGAGGGAAACCAAAGCAAGGGCAGAGGCTGAGATTACCCACATCGTATTTCATCCCCTTAAATCATCACTTGGGATCCCCGCCCGTCTTACAGCCACACGAACAGGACGGAGCTATAAAAGAAGTCAGAAACCTGAAGGGTTTCTCCCTGCTCCCCAAAACTGTCAGTGCTGAAAGCCCCCAGGGCAGGCACCCCTGGGGTCCCTGGCACGCAGGGGCTGCAGCCCCTCTCCCCTGCCTCCAGGTACACTCCCGCTGTGCCAGCGCAGCTCAGCGAGCACCCTGCTTGCCGTGATCAGAAGGGACGAGCAGTCATCTCCGAGGAAGAAAGCGCTTTGTTCTCACCAGCCTATTTTTGCTGCCGCAGACTCCCCGTGCCCATCACTTTGCAGACTTCACTCGCTGCTGCTGTCACCGCACCGTCTGCTTGCTACTCCGCTGTCAGACACACGTTATCGTGCTACCAGCTACCTACTTTCTGTTGGCTTTTAAAAACTTTGTTAGCTCAACTGCACACTCTAGACTTTCATTAAGCTGTCTTAGGCACAAAGAAAATGAGTGTTTAACAACCCTCTTGTTTGTTTCCCGGTTATACCTTGGAGTACTTTGTTTTTTCATTGAAGCCAAACTGTTTCCAGTCCCCAGTCCATTATTCCATTTAGCCTAAACATCACCGGAGTGATACTAAAGGCTCTGCTTCAGACTGCAAAAAAGATGAAAAGCAAACATCCTGAACCATCTCGTCCTCCCCCGTGGAATTTGTCAGCACCCAGCCTGCTCCACTCCCCGGCACCAGCCCCGCAGACAAACTGCACGCTTGGCACAAGGGACTTGATTCTTGGCACAAGACCCGAGCTGGCAGAGCAGCCAGTCTGACAGCACTGTCGCCGTTCTGGGACAGCCACAGTGGCTTCCCACATTGCCCCATCATCCGTGGTGGACACGAGGGCTCCCCGAGTCCGAACCTCAGACCTGAGCCGGGCGAGCATTGCCACGGGCACCTGGCGGAGCGATGTCGTGACGGCCACGCAAGCATCCGTCACGCTGCAGATGACAGGCACCGAGAGGTGGGCTCAAAAACAGCCTCTGGAGAGTTTGACAAGCCAAGAGCCTGTCCTCACAGGGACACCTCCTCACGTGCCTGCTTCATGCAGAAGGTGTCCCTGTCCAGCACAGCCTGTTCAGAAAGTGCGTTAATTAATCTAAGCTGTGAAAAATCAAACAGTGAGAGGTGAGAGTCCAAACAGCAAGACAGCCAGAGAAACCTGGAGGTTTGATGTCACTCCCCAGCTTGTAAGGGAACGGCTCCTCTATTTGGACACATCCAAGTCTATGGACAATTTCTAAGAGATTTATGAAAGGTGATGAAGAACACCAAACCTGTGGTGAGCAGGCTTGGATTCAGTATTTGCTACCTTGAAAAAAACACACTGGGCTCCAAAGCAGCCACATGTTTGTGATGCTAAAGGGGAAAAATACCACACAAGTAAGGCACTTAGGACGACGGTGCTCTGGGGTCAGCTTCCAGCACCAACAGCTCCTTACCCTGCCACGTTGACCACGTTCTCCGGAATCTCCAAAGACACTTTTGCATGAAAGCGCCTGCACACCTGAGCTAGGGTTAAACCCTAAACACCCCTCACAATCTGATTCTAAAACCCTCCAGTACTTCAGATACACGTTGACAAAATAGGAGCAATGATGTTCCTTCCTCCTTTCCACCCTATTCAAACTGTTCTAAGATACTGACCATCTTTTGGAGCATGCAGCCTGTTTGAGCCTGGCTGACTGCAATACTTTTTTATAGTATTTTTATATCCCCTCTGCTGACATGTAGCCGAAGGAGAGCACTGTGCCAGCACAAAAGTACTCGAGTGAATCTGATCGCTGTCATCACAACGTTCAACTTGAGTGACACATTAAACATCTAAAACTCAACAGCAAAGAGTTTGGGACTAAAACCAAAATCCTGGCGTAGGGTGAAGCTCAGGCGAGTGCTTATTTTTCCTCTTGACTTTTATCTTCAGCGTGATCTTCCAAAGGGTGGGCAGGAGGAGCTGCTCAGCCGTGACACAACTCATCCCACTGCCGTGGCCACGCAAGGGAAAAAAAACACTCGTGTGCAAAGCCACTGATTTAGGGCACACAGATGGGAAGCTATTAATTTCAAATCCCCTGTGCTTTTATTCCCACGCTGATTAATATCAATCAGAATCATCAGTGATCATCTTGTAAGCAATCAACGAATGCCTGGGCAGAGGAGCTGGAATTTCCAGAGGACTGGTTCAACTCACCTTGCTTGTGGCACCCATGCAAGCAAACACAACAAGCACGCACAGGCCAGAAGACACCAAACTCCAGAGCTCAGCACCAAGCTTCGGGTCTTGTATCACCGCTCCAATCCTTCGCTTGCCCGAGGTCAGTGGGCCGGAGGCTGCCTGCACGCTGAGGCCAGCTCAGCCTTCCCGTGCCAGCGAGCACGGCAAGCGCCAGCTTGGAGGCTCGCAGCGGATGAGGTTTTATCGCAACCAGCAGCTTTGAGGCTTGGCGCTGTGCTTCAAGTCACAGCAGCTCACTTTGCTGTCCCGCTGTCCCGGCACACACCAGTCCTCTGTCCTGCATCTGCTGCACGTGGTGTGACAAGCACAAAGCACTTCCCACTCTGCCAGGTTCTGTACAACACCTGCACCACCACAGGCGCTCTCCTGCCTTTGGGAGAAGAGCTGCCATGCATCCTTCAGCAGCACAGTGCCAGGGACACCCCGGAACAACACGGTTAGCACCAAAACCATCAGCAGCAGGTGCAGACTGGTGCCAGACAGCCCCGCGCTGGAATCACCCACCCCATACCGCTCCGTGCTGGAGGAAGGTCTGTTTGTGTCCGCCAGCAGCGCCTTACATCCCACCACTGCGGGTCTGGCCATCCACCTCTCAGGGGCTGGCCGATATGCTGGTCACCTGTGCCAAGTGCCAGGTGGGGATTCCCCAAGGAGTACACGCAGGAGGAGGACGGTGTGGACACCATCCAGACAGGTGGTGTTTCCACCACCGGCAGCGCAGTCTGCAGTGAGAGCAGACCCGATGCTCTTAAGAGGCTCCTTGGCACAAACTCTCATCTCTGTTTTACATTCACATGCTTAAGAAGGCCAAATCTGCTCCGACGCTGGTGTCTCTCTAGCCGTTTGTGCTGAATATCCTTCTCTGGCCCAAGCTCAGCCAAGACGCCGGTCCCACCACCCGGAGCAGAGGTGTGGGGCACACTGCAGTCAATTATTTTCAAATAGAGCCATACACGGTTTTCTTGAAAACATTATGAAGAAAAGCTGTCAGTCCTGAATGCATATTATCTCTAATTAATCCCATAAAAAAAAAAATTAAAAGGATGGTTGCTTGGTAGCGTTGCGAGAACCGTTTTGAAATTAATATGACCTTCATCTCCATATGGTAATTAGAAAACATTTATATTTCCGTTAAAAAGACCGTGTTCATTACATAACCTCACTTTTTCTATTAGCTAACAAAACCAGTAAAACCAATTTAGTCGAAGCCTTGCCCTTGCACAAATGCTCCAACCGAATGCATTCAGAACTAGTGGTTTTTCGGTTTGTTTTGTTTTTTCCATTGGCACTCTCGCAGGCTGCCTGCAAATCCCACCAGAAGGTGTTTGTTGAGACTGCTGCGGAGCGCCCGGGATGCTGCAAACCCTGCCTCCTCCCAAAAAAAGGGCTCGCGCATCGGCGTGCCGTGGTGGGATGGCAGTGACACGCTTCTGTTCACGGGGACACACGTTTTGAGTTGCTGCACACATCCCCGAGCCCGCAGCACCCAGAAGCAGGACAAAATGAAGATTTCTCTACCAGTAGTAACCAAAATTCTCCTCTGTGAAGTCAGATCACTGAACCTGAGGGAACAAGAGGCGGTCAGTAATTCTGCTGATGGTTTCTCTGCTTGTGTTATTCCCACCTTTCCTACGCTGTTTTTGCTGCAGTCACTCCAGCTCCCGGACGTGACTCACATTTGCCTGGTTTGCTAGCAGGAGCCCCGATGTGCCCATCACCACCACCACCAGAACCCCACTACCACAAGTACGGGATTGTCCCAGGCACAGAGAACTCGCGGTACATCTCCGAACGACGCTGTGCTGAAAACACGGGGGATAAATATGACCTAAATCAAACAGTGCACTCACCCCCACACTACACTACTCGCCTAAAAAGAAAACATCTACCTGTATCTTGAACTCTGCTAACAACGGGCATTCCCTGCTCCTGAGGAAAGCTGACAGCTCGTGGGGGAGCGGCACCAAACACCTCGTGCTAATCAGTGCTTCCAACAGGGAGCCTGACACCATGTAAGCCTAATCCCAAGTAGTTTTCTACTTGCAAGCTGTACATCAACCACAAAAAAAAAAGGGTGGGGGGATTTACTAGTTGGGAAGATGATATAAAAATGCTAATGAGGCTGTTAAGTTGACAGCACTGGGAGCGTCTAAATCTTATATATATATCAAATAATTCTTGCACTATAAATGATTTAACTAGAGCTATCAAAAATATACAGACATGAGAAAAATATTTGGACATATCGAGAGGGAACTGCAGAAGAAATCAAAAGGCCCCCAGCCCTCCCTGAAGGCGGACACCCACCCAACTCTCGTCAGCTTTCTGCAGATTCCAGCAGTTTTCTTCCCACAAGCTCCAGGTCCCTTCCCATTTTTCACTTGATTCGGGCTCCTGCTAAATGACTCGAGTGCACGGGGCTAAAGCCACACGGGCACCGCAGACTGACGAGCTCGAGCAGGGGGTGTCTGACTGGGATTCCTCCCCCCGCTCCCAGGCAGCGTCCTGTCCACCCAGAATATCCACATCCAGCGAGCACAGCTGTGTGCCAGGGAGGTCACGTTCAGAACTTCACCCAAAAGAAACACAGCCTCATGCATAAACACTACACGCTACTTCAAAGCAGTTGACTTTTTTTTTTTTTCACTGAGGCAGCCAAAAAACACATAGGATTGAGCCTGAAGATAGCAATGTCCTGTAAACTTATCATAAAAGCAGGACGATGAAACCAGCTACCAGCTGTGAAGTATATTTACAACTGTAAATACAGTATTTCCACTGTAGAGCAAGTAAATATTGCGTTATGGAAATGCCTGCTTTATCCATCAGCTTATCGGAACAGAGGAAGAGGGAATATAGTTTTGCATTTTTCTGCAGCGCGGCGTTTTGTAGACATTGAGAATGTATTTCTGAGATACCGACGTCTGCGAACAGCGACAGAGAGATCAACTTGCTGATGAATGAACACAATAACTTCTTTTCAAACACTTGCAAGAATGCCTTGCTGCCACTTCCTTTCAGAAGAATGCAACTTAAATAAAGGAGGGGTGTGGAGGGGGTGAGAATCAAAGAATCATGAAAAATTAATTTCTATTGGTCTTTGCTTATGTCTACTTGATGGGATCTCTTACAACACCAATCGCGGGCATTCTCCACGTGTGAATTTCCAAGTATTCTCCATCCCAACAATAGCACAGCCCTGCTCTGTGACTGCTGACACCTGCCCATAGCATCCCATAAGGGGGAAACGTCAAAAGCAGCCCTACAAAAAGCAGTGCCCTTCTTTTCAAGCTACAGTTGGAAAACTCATTTTACAGTTTAAAAAACATTAACCTATACACGGAGATTAATGCAAATGCAACCATCTCGTTTTAACAGGACCTATCCAAGTTTAAGTAAGACGAAGACAGATTCGGAGTAATTAGGAGCTTGTCCAATAGCCAGAATTTTATGACTGTAAACATTAACAAAGTCAGCGTTCCCACCAGTGTGCCTCAGAGCTATTGCCATATAAATCCTCAGCACAGCTGGGTAAGGCGAGCCTGAATAAGATGCATTTATTTTTTAAAAATCACTTTCTCTGGGAGATGGCAGTAAACAAGTACCAACATTGAACCCTCGCCTATCTACATGAATGACACTGTAGAAACACACCAGAGCTCTGGAAACACTGGGAGACAACAAAGGAGATGTTCATGGCTATTGGTGTAGCTCAACAAGAAACCTTGCCTACTTTGACCCCCGCTCTTTCAAAAGCAGACCCCAACACTGCAAAGTTAAGCTCATTCTTGATGGCTTTACATGAAACTCAAGTGATATGCAGAGCATTTAACCTCCATTCACTGAAAAAATGCAGCATTATCTTGCGCTGGTTCATCAGGACAGAACAAATCTGGTGGAAATGTCTTTCATTTTTTGAAGTCCTCCACAGAGCTGGAAATGAGAGAGCTGCTGTGAAAGACACCTGGTGCCTCTAACAGGCAAGGCAGGTGTGAAAGCTCTGGACTCTTCTCATAGGGGGTGCTCCCCTATTTTGGGACACATTAAGGTCGACGTGGTAGAAACCTTGATGCCAAGAGCCTCTCTGAGTCAACTTATCCATGCTGCAGTGAGAGTTTCCCACCTGAAACCAACAGGAGCACAAGATGGAAGCAGGTTTCACCCCAAAGTGAGCTCTGACTTACCCACCACGTCCCCGGGAGCACCCTTGTTCAGAGGTCAGTTAAAGCGGTGTGAAAGCAGAGTGCAGCTACAGACCAGCTCCTCACTAGGGAATATTTTGTGAATGAATCATCCTTCGTTTGTGTTGGCTGTGCCCATTTGTCAAACAAGCACGGCAATTCCAGCGGGCGAGGAATCAAAAAGACCAGGGGACGACTTAGCGAGAGGCTAAAGCGAAAGCTAGCAATGTGCAGCAGCATATATTAACCACCAGAACAGCTTGAGGCATGCCTGGAAAATGCCGAGTAAGTGGAATTTAATTTCTGGCTTAATAATTCTTTTCTTTATACATGAATTTTGCTTAAGAGAACATCAAATCCCATTTTCAATGGAGATGGTCGCATTTAATCAGTGAGCTGAATGGTAACAGTGTAATGCCGCTCAACAAAGGAAAAGGGTTTAAAACCACAGCCCAAGGCAAGAGCATCCCCTGCGCGGGTCAGTCCCAGTGCAGGACCCAAGGACGACTTCCCAGTTTGCATTTTCCCAGCTTAGCTCAGAAAAAAACTACCCCAGAAGATTTCCCCAGCCAAATGCAATATTGAGGCTTTTCAACTCCAATTTAGGAGCCCACACCACCCTTCCCCTGAAACCCTGGGACAGCGACAAGTTCCAGCTAACCTCTGCTGGCTTTGTACACGTGACACAAATACTTTCAAGTTTTGAGGTCCTCTGATGAACCACTATTGCCACATGGCTAAGAGCTGGATACGGTGACAGATCGGCAATTTTGCCCAGTGAAGCAACAGCAAAGAAGGAGCATTCGGTCGACTGCAAGCCCTGCGCAGCTGCACCAGGCACGCTGCTCTTGGAGGAGCCTGGCCTCACCATCCAGCTTCGGCGTGCGTCAGGAAAAAGCCCACAGCATTGTCCAGGGATTTTTTTCGCTGCTGCTTTCAAAGAACTGAAACACGAATCACAGAAATGTATCTGTCTAAAAGAACAGCCGTGGTAGGACGTTCTTCTAGTTTAAGATATAAACAAATCCGCTTACCTACGCTCCCCAGCAACCTGGGAAGAAATCAAGTTGAGTTGATAATTTGCCTTTCTAATGCTCTTCAAGGCTTCCTGATCACAGGTAATGCAAACGTTGCAGAGAAAACAAAAATGTAAGCACATGAAAGCTTTCTGCTTTCAAGCAAGATACTGCCCCGACTGCTCACTGCTAAATCTCAATCACTGATGGATTTTCCATGCTGGTAGCGTTCAGAACAGCACTCAGAAACCTGGTGCTCCTTGGAAATTTGAACATCTTGAAGCAGACAGATACCAGTCATTTGCTAGTGCAGATTTTCCTAACGCTGAGCAGGGATGCTGAGATTAAAGGTACGCTATCCTCTACTGAAAATTAATTTTCTACAGTTGTTAAAAAAACTTGTTTCTCTAAGAAAATGACTCACTTGACTAGATAAACACTTCTACCTCCTCTAGGAAAGCCTGTTTCCTTGAGCCATGTGGCCTTACACATTATACAATTTAGTATCATCACAGAACAGCATTTGGCTTTTCTTGCCATCTTAGAAGGTAAAAATCCCAACAACCAAGTTGAGAAGGCATTTGAAATGTTTGTAAAAATGAATGAATAAATAAATAAATCTGCCTTAAAGAGAATGAGCACACTTCCCCCCCCCCCAAAAAAAAAAAACAACCTGCTACCATCTTGTTAATTACGAGTATTTTTGAAGTGAAAGACAAAAGAACTTAGAAGAAAAGGCACTGACTAATGCGTAACATGTCTTAGGGAAAAAGGAAAGGTGTTTTGCAGTTTTAAAACTCATTTGGATTTCCAGTTGTATTTCATGTTTCCAGAGCAGGCACGTCAGTGTCTGGTGCAGCAGCAGAGCTGTGACCGCTCCAGCAACAGCCGGAGCCGATCCTACTGGGCTGCCCCATCCCCACGTCCCCAGGGCATTGTGGCACGGGCTGGGCACCCAATTCAGCTCCACCAGAGGATCAACGTTTCCCAAACACGTCGACTGCTCCTACGGGAGCCTGGAGCCCTCGCTTTGGCTAAGTATTTGTTTCTTGTGGGTCTAAGCATGCTACAGAAATCAAAGCATCAGCACTGATTTCAAAAGCCACAGGATCAAGCTCCAGTATAAGCTTGCAGCTGGCTGGAGCCTTGCAGCAGGCAACCGCGTGCCTCTATTTCAATATTTGGCTGATAGATCCATATCCAGCAGGGACAGAAAAGTCCTTTAGAAAACACAATATTCAATTCCCTTTTCATCTCAGGAATGCAAGCCAGGCTTAGTACCTTTAAAACCTGGTGGTGCAATAATTTTTTCTGCCTTTTTTCTTTTTTCTTTAAATGAGGGAATGGCGCTTTCATTTCCCTATGAAAGGGCTGATCTGGGAGTACAGGCAGCAGTGACACTAGTACTGCAAAGACTTTCTGAAGGAAACAAAAACCGAAGCGCAAGAGATAAAAGAGACAACAACTCCCTCACCAGCCAAGCGATTAAAGCCTCTGCTCTTCGGAACAAGCATTTCCTTGAAATAATCAAAAACAAAAGGCAGATCTCTGCTCCAGATCTCTACCAGTGTATTCTGCAGCACACCAGGCTTACTTATTTACTTATTGGAGCTCTCCATTGACGGGGGACACCCCATGGAATCCCTTATGGATACAGCAGGATTTGAAGTGGGACACGGCCGTAGCGTGTTCTTTGGCTTTCCTTTCACATGCAGAGCGGTTTAACAGGAGCTTTCTCTGGGATCTGGATTATGTCCTAAAGGAGCAGAAACATCAACAGGCTGCAAGAGCCACGACAAAACCCTGCCGTTCACAAGGGAAGTTCTTGGGAATTCGGTGTGCTTGCAGCATGCACAGAGTGGCGCGGCTTTGGAAGCTATCTGCACCTAGCTGAAGGTATCTGTAATCTAACTCCCTGCCCCACGCTTAAAAATCAAATCTCCCATTTGATGCTCTGAGAAAATTTCCAAGCCCTTGTTTGCCAAGGGACAATTGGTGGCAGCCTATGAAGGTAAGATTAATGTAACCTAAGTCCCCATCCTGCGAGTGGGTCTGCTCCTTTGATCCCAAATATGCAAGAACCGCAAAAATGGCCTGCAGCCTCACGCAAGTACCCACTGCAGTGCCTTTTGATTTTTCCTTCTTTGAAAAACTGCAATTTCCAGGGGAAATGTGTTTATTGTGAAAACATCTTGCCATCTGAACACCTATCTTGCAAAAACTCAGGGACATTTTAGGATGGAGAAAAAAAAAAAAAAAAAGCTACCTTCTATTTTGTAATGAAAATAAACGGCAGTCCTCTCTTCTGCGTAAGCACATTGCCCGGTGAGATCAATTTTGTTCTTCTCTTGGTAACATTACCCTGTCTTTTTTAATACACTCTTCATCCATTAGTTGGACTCCTTATGTGTCTAATTCACAGCTACACACCAAACAAATTACCCAGAATTAAAAACATCTCACTCATTTCCTCCTTCCCACCTCCACGCTACATCTCGCAAAATCATTTTGCCATGACATGTCACAAGGAATTACTAATTTCTTCGCGGGGGGATGGTGGGAACGCAGATTCCCCTTGCATGACATAACGGTACCGTGGCCGAGGTTTGCACTGAAGGAACTGATTCTGTTAAAGTGAAACCCCCACCTTAACAGCAGGCTGCTCCTGGTTTCTGCCTACATAATCAAGGCAGTGATGCTCGTGGGGGCTATGCAGCTAACCTGGAGTAGGGCTGCTTCTCCTCCCAGCCTCCTGCACCTAGCGTCAAGAACTGACTGTAGAAACGTGCACTGAGCCACCTCTGGGCTTCACTTACATTTGATGTTCATACCTCATCTAGCTATCTTCTCCTCCTCCTACAGCAGCTCCTCAATCCATCACCCATGTTCTGCTCTGCAATCACCACTTCTCTTTCCCATTTGTGCTTTCTCACCCGAGGAGCGGTGCTCGAGGAGGGCAGGAGCTGAATGAGCGGTACCGAGGCACCTCCAGGTGCAGGACATCGCTGAGCCGTTTGCTCCAGCACCCTGCACACCCTCTGTGGGCCTCAGACCCTCAGACTAAAGACTTCACCCAGCCACCACGCATGCTCATCATTCAGGTACCTGCTGAATGCAAATTCATTTCTATTCGACTTGCCTGTATGAGCATGCCAAAATTACTTCATTTGCTTCCTGCAGCTCCGGCTCGAACTCTTCCCTGACTCCTCCAACACTATCATTTCATGATCATCAATTTACATGGCAGTTTCCCTTAATTGGATTCCATCCAACCAGCATCTGCTGCTTCCCTAGGATGGCTGCTTCCCTCGGAAAGGACGTGATTTTCCTCTCCAACAACCCCAGCACTGCTACGAAGGAGCAGGACTGTTCTGCTGCTTGGTATCACTGACAGCCCGACGCAGTGTTTCAGCCTCTTCATGCAGGTCTCGTGGATGCTGCCTCTTCTTCCCGCTGGGTACTTCCAGGGATGGTTAGCTTAATCCTGACAGCATGGGGCACATAACAGCACAAACAATCAGGTTCCTACTGCTGCACCCACCACTCCTTAACATCCACGCAGGAGGTCCCATTTTAGGGGCTGTGAACTTCCCTTAGGTGTTGGGGCAGGGGAGATATGGGAATGGAGATGGTCTTTGAAGTTTCACAAGTTGAAGGACAAATCAGAGAGAAGTCAGGACTGAAACCATCCCAGCTGAGCCGCATCGGACACACCGATGGAGTCCTTCTGCTTCAAGACTGACCCAGCCCACAGAAGCCAACCTCATCACCTCTGGGAAACCACATGAATTCCACTGGACCAGAAGGACAACCTGGAGACCCCAAACACAAGCCTACCCTTCACCCTGGCTCTGCATTAACCATATAGTCCCTGACCGGCTGCAATTCAGCTGGGAACAAAAGGCAGACGCCAGCACAGGAAGCACAGTGGGACCACAGCGATTAATTTCTGGTTCTACCTCTCGCTCCCTGCGCAGCCTTACAGAAGTCATCAAATCAAAGCGCATGGGTGCCAGCAGGGCCAGCAGATTCAGAAAGGAGCCTGCGGGTGGTCCCCCAAGTGTTGAGGTCTCCCACCAACAGATTTTGACCCCAAAAGAGTATATACCTAAAGAAGCAAAAGAAAAAATATAAAAGGAAAAAAAAAAACACCGGCAATAAAAAAAACAGTTTACAGCATTTCAGCTAAGATGATGCGATGGCTCCCTGAGCTTCCTAAGGTCTCGGAATCAGAACACAGCAGCCCAAACTCTATTTCTGAGAGCCCGGTCTCGTTCAGAGCACCTCCACTCTAACGTGGAGCCAAACACAGCAGCCTTCAGAGCAATCCCTCCCAAGGGAAGGAAGGCTCTGCGAGGAATTGCAATGCCGGGCATGCACATCGTGCCTGGAAGAGCAGGGAAATGTAACAGGCTTCCCCGAGCTTAAACATAAGTGACCCTGAAAAGAGAAAGGGAACGGACAGCTTAACATCGCCTGGAAGGCTGCAAAGAGCCACTTCCAGGAGGCAATTTTCTGAGCCGGTAGCTACATCGCTTAAAGCAAACCAATGGGGATATTTTCAGGTCTTCATTTTTAATTTTGGACACAACTTCAGTGGTAACAAACACTCTCCTTGTAAGAGCATAACCTTTCCATGACTTATTTTCAGACAATGCAGAGCATTAGTGGAGATTTATGTTTACTGCCGAGTTAAAGGTCAGGAATGGAGGCTCCCTCCTTCCCCAGCTCTCCCCTCCTCTCTTCCACCGAGAGACTAAGGCTGCATAATCTGCTGCGTTTGTTTTCATACAAGAGCTGCTTTTAAGCACTGCCCTGACGATCGCACAAGGGTAAGCAGATGAAATCCAATCAAGTGGCTCTACAGGACAAGACACATGACGAGACAGCCTGCCAGACTCCGGCTCTAATGTACACGCTGAAAAGAAGCTTATGCAGAGCCTGGGTAAAGAATGCTTTGTTAGGGAACACAGGCAGCTCACACTGCAGTGTCTGTTCTCCATTAGCCATCCATTTAAAAACACTTCTGATTATTTTGGAAGTACTTGCCTTGCCCTTTGTCGAACTCAATATTTGCAGTTAATTGCATAGCTAGTGCACTTGCCTCCAATTTAAAAGCACATTAAGCCCAATTTTTATTTAAAACGGCCACGTTTCCACCCAAGCGCTGAAAATATTGGCAGACCAGCAGATAGCATTTTAAAGCAAGACACCTCTTTGCTTCTGGGAGCCTACACACACGCTTCACCATACATAAGTTAGTGAAATATAACCGAGGATGCGGAAAGTAAAGACTGGTCCCATTGGGGTTGAAGAGGGAAACAGCCACGGTGTGCTTTTCTGCAAAAAGCTGCTCTAAGAGCGCGTTGCACAGCAGCAATGGCCAAGGGAGCGTTCTTTGCCGGCTGGAGCAGTCCCTGCGCTCATCCAGGCACTGTTTCACACCTTTTAGGGAAAGCTGCCCTCATCACGATCGCTCATCCTGATGCGCTCCGGGCAGCAGCTATTGCAGAGAGCAGAGCAAATCCTTTTTTTCTTTCTAAGTGCCCATTTATATAAAACATAACTACCAAACCTATCAACAGGATTTACGGGTTTTATTCCTTGCTTTTATGAGAGTGTTTAATGCGGACTAGGTATAACCACGACCCTGCCAGTCACCACCTCTTTGTCCCATTCTGCGTTTTCCAGAGCCATCGCAGCCTCCAGCACCTCATCCGAGCCCACTGCACGTGGCCCCGGCTCCTCTCCCCCGTCACCCCCACAGGTTTCTCAGCATTCAGCGCACACAGTCGGCCACTCCAGCAATTCCTCCATGCTGCAGGCTTCAGAAAGCACAGCCAAACAAGTTTTATACAAGCCTCATCTCACTACTCATAAATCTCTCCCTGGAAACTTGACTGAAGTGCTGGCGTTACTGGCTTGCTAGAGTGATATGTTTGATATTTATTGTTGCCCTGGTCTTCTTCCCTTTAAATAAAAAGTGCCCAAAACGATCGGCTTTCTGCATCGATATTAAGAGTTATTTCTTCAGCCAGTCGCAGCTCACCCAGCCTCTCTAGAACGGAGGAGCCGCACCAAATCTCCGCTATCCAAGCACACACAGAAGGTCCTGCCCCAGCGGGCACGGCTTCTCCGATGGCACCACGGCCATGGCACCTCTGGCACAGCACCCCACCGCTGGCAGCACGGACAAGCACCAGCAGCTGCCAGAGGAACACAGCCAAAGGGCACACCTCCTGCTTGGGAGTGGAGCCAAAGCACGGAGCCACGTGTCGAGTACCACCGAGGCTGTCCCGTGCCCGACCGCCCCACACATGGCACACACCGCGCGCCCCGCACCGCTCCCCTCCGCCACGTCGGTCACACTGGGCTGGTTCAGTCTGGAAACATGGGCACAAACCGAAATCAGCACAAATACGCAGACAAAGGACATTCTGCCTACCTCGTTAGCGAATGCTTTCAGTTTAGTGCCTGTAAGTACTTTTCGAGAAGACTTTTCGAGAAGTTCTAGCATAAATGTGTAGAAATGCTTCGCTACAACACTGGGTATTTTAATTCCTTCATATGAAAAAGAATAGCCCAGAGAAAGTCCAAGTACAGTATTTCAAAAGGATGCGTTCCCACGAACTAATTAAGATGTAAACCATGACAAGCTGCAAGTATCTGTGTGCTCCAGTTGCAAGCAACAGCCAGGCAAAGGATCTACGAACAATTTGGAAATTACTTAAGGGAATTGGGGGGGGTGTAATCTGATTTAGCTGTTGCTTTTGTCAATAGCAAGATATGAAATGTCTGGAATTTCCATGCGAGTTTGAAAGTAAGTGGGGTGAAAAAAGAAAAAAAAGAAAATAATCAATAACCTAATGTATAATTCCACTGATGGCGAGGGCCACAGCTTCTGCAGGGCAGGTGAGGGTTTGCTGTCAGACGAATGATTTGCTCTTAAGACACAGCGCTGTCTCGGTCCGAGTGTATAAAGCCCTCGGTCAATGCCCAGGGGTTGTGATTGCCTTAGCAGGGTTCAGTTTGATCCCTCATGTCCTGCAAGGATAGATTTGCAATAAAAATATGTGAAAACGTTTATAGACATTAAGTTTACACGATGGCTCTGATCCTGTGGATTAGTGTCGAGTCTGCAAGTCTGCCAGAGAGAATAAAGCACCGTACTGTCCTTACACTAAGAGCAATTTAATTTGTACCTCCAGATGTTCATTTTAAGATTTTTATCCATTCTGAAGAGTTATATCTCCATTGCCTTGGAATAAAAACATAATTATGTGTAAGCCATTTACAAGATTCCTGTGGCAAATATTCCTCACCCTGCTGGGTTATTTTAGGGCGGTGAAGCCACAGTTAATACGAGGGAGGAGGACTGTTTGACAGAACTATTGAAATAAATAAAAGGACTTGTTCAAAATGCATGTCAAAGCATGTGAAAACGTGAAGGTTACCGAAGCCCAAGAGACACCTCCATCTCTTGCCAGGCCCCGAACTGTTGGGAAATGTTTCTAGCAGCAAACTGTCCCACTGCATTTCTAAGAGGCTGAATCCCAAGAATAATAATGCACAGAAGATTGCAGCCCTTGGCTTTCCAGCCAGACAGTAATTCAATGAACAATGCGGCCAGCCCATCAAAGCATCCTTGCCAAGTTACACAAGTACCACTCGTAAGAAAAGCTTTCTACTAGAAAAAGAGACGGCAAGAGAGAATATGCTGGGGGAGAGGACGGGAAGGGCTCTCTCCTAATCCGACGCTTAATTACAGCACGGCTCCCATGGCGGTTAGGGACTGCGCTCAGAGCACACGTGTGCCGTGTGCTGGCAGCGCGGGGCGCTTCCTCCTGCACACAGTGCGCGGGTGTCGGGGACGCAGATGAGCTGTGCCCCAGTGCCAGCCTGCTCCTGCGAGGACGCGGACCTCTCACCCCATGCCCAGGACCGAGGGGGGACTTCAGGAGCTGAGTCTGGGTATGGGGAGAGGCCCCAGTGCTCCAGGTGCTGAGCAAGGAGCGCAGCCCTGGACCTCGTGGAGTGGGAAACACCCCAAACACGCTGCAAACGGTGGTGCCTTGCAGGGACTTTGGAAGGGAAAGCGGTCTTGGATATGCATGGCACTGATCCACGGGCTGATAAGAAGCCTCCCAAGGATACAGGACACATTTTGAAAGGAAACAAAGACAAGTGTGTTATATTTTAAGTGTCTGCTATGCCACATCACGCCACTAAACGGTTTGGGTGTTCTTTTAGCATGAGTGCCCTTCCTGAGCCCACGCAGCAGCAGCTTTCCTCAAGTCTTTCATGAGTTTTAGCTACACAAACACCTCAAAGCAGAACACCTTCGTAATTCTGTAACAGTTCTCCCACCACTCCATCAGCAGCAGCCCCATGCTGCAGCTCCGAGCACTGCGATTGAACAGCGCCTTTCGGTGCTGGGCTTCGGGCACTTGCAGGGAGGCAGCATGCACCCTAGGCAGACATCAAAGGTTCTCCTCCTGTAGCAGCTCTGGGAACAGCCCAGCACCTCTGGGACAAAACACAGCAAGTGCAGGGAGACGGGGCCATGGGGCTGCCTGCACAGGGCTTGGACCATCTCTTTGACCTCCAGAAATGCCCAAGAAGACCAGGATGCTCGTGGCTGAGGGAGGACACGTGGGGTGGTGGAGCTAACCTGGGCTGTTTCTTCTCTCGCAGAAAGAGGGAAATCACCCGATACAATAATGGCATGCTGTGACCAAAGTGCTTTGGTGCCCAGATCCATTCTGAACTTGCATTGTGTCTGAAACCACGGCACCTTCCCCCACTTCTTAAAATAACAATAATACAAAGCTATGACGCATATATTCCACAGCTGCTAGAGGTCAATATTAAGGCTTCTCAAACCCTTTTCAGGCAGACAGCTACCATGCATTATGAATTTCTCTTATGTTATCTTTCCAATGAACTCAACGGCCTGACCTGGACAAGCCAGGCTCCCCAGGGACAGGAGATAATTTAGTGTGTGTCACTCCTCCTTCAGCTCAGGCAGCTAGTGCCCCAGTTTATACTCATTTGTGTGTTGAAAATAACCCCTGAAATCCACAGCTAAATGCATAAAGGCTTGTGCCTGGATTTCAGCTGAGTCTCCAAAGGCTGTACATCATTTGTTTCAAGATCGTGCCATTACGCTCCACTGCCAAGCCCCAGGTGCTAATATTCATCACCCTCATCTCTGGTGCTGTTTGGCTAACGACACCTCATGCAAATAGGACCTCAGGTCACCCTCACCTCTCGAGAAATGTGTTTATTTTGAAAATTGGCATGAAAATCTGCCAAAAAAAAAAAAAAAAAGTTTCTAAAGCATGCACCTGCCAGCAGCAGGGCAATGTGGAAGTAAAGGACGCTGCATCTCAAACGTAGGAGACACCAAAGGGACTGCATGTATTCATACTGCATTTGTTTGCTGTCCCACTTGCTTTTTAGCTCGTTCTGGCTAAGATGAAGAGAAAACACCTTGGTAAATGGGACCCAACCGCAGAGGCCTTGAGCTGGCCCCGCTGCCCGGGGCTGAGCCTCCCAACATGAGCTGCAGGACGGCCCAGGCCCCCCCTGCTCTGCCCCGCACAGTGAAATACACTGCCAGCAGGGAGCAGCAAGCATGGCACAGTGGCAGAAGCAAGGCACAAATGTGAATTTGGGGACCTGGCATTCAAAACCCAACCCCCTGGGTGCAGCAGATACGACGTTAGGTGGCCTTCCTACCAAGCGGTCAGTGTGGTGCAGACCTGCAAACTGAAATCTCATCGGAAGGGAGATCACTGATCAGACGTCAAATGACTTTTTCCTGTGTTACTGTCCTTTTTAACACAATTAAGCTGATCCTCCAACAACAGCATTCATAAAGGAGTTTTCAGGAAACTGTTTCAGAAACGTCAGCCCAAAAGACCAGTGCCTACATTTCAGGGTCAACCTGCTTTGCTCAAAGTAACAAGTTAACTCTCCAACTACCTCCAGCATCTGAAAAGCAAAGTGCATCCCCAAAGAAGCGCAACCTGGCTCAAAAAAATTAATAAAGAGAAAAAAGAAAAAGAAGGAAAAAAAAAAAAAAGAAAAAGAAAAAGAAAAAGCATTGTGCTAACATAGAAATAAAAATAACCTGAGAAACTGCAGAAGGAGCCATCTGGAGACTCCCACCATGACAATAGAAGAATGCAGAAGGAACCAAAAGGTGTACAGCAGCTCCGTCACCAACGCCCCTCTGCAAAGCGCTCAGATAACGGTGGGGGCGAGAACAAACACTAGCACGTGGCTCACATGGCAAACAACAAGCACGGCCAGCTGTCCGCTGGCACTCAGCAGCATCGGGTGCCACCAGTGATGCTCCTGCCACTGAGGAACATCAACCCACCTTCATACAGCACAGGCACAGCGGCGGGTTCACATGCTCTCTTCCACTGCTCCCTCTTCCCCCAGCACCGGGCTGTATGCGATGTGGTGAAGCCCCACAGCTGCACTTTACAGCTGTTCCTTTTCTGGAATACTGAGGTCAGTTTTTTTTTTGCCTCTTTAGAAGAGGGATTTTCTTAATAAATATTCAGCGTTCTCACCAGAACAAAACGGGAGTGAAAGCCAGACCGCTGCTTTTTGGATCTGCTCTGTGCCTCTATTTGCTGTGTAACCTGCTCTAAAAGTATAATGCTAGGCATTAAATCCAAGTTTGAAGGCACAGTACTAAAGCCCAGGACAACATTTACATTTCTGCAAGGATGAAGCATGAGAATTCAGCGACAAATCCATTTTTCTTATGCAGAGTTGTGGCTTTGGAGCATTTGTGAAGACAGAAGAGGCCAGTACCAGGAGGATAATAAACCTGTTGGTTACACTTCTCTGTTTCTTACAGGTAGCACTCCACCCCCCTTTAAAAACAAGACAAAAAGCTCCCCAAAACAGGAAAATCCAATAGAGAATACTGCAGCGTATCTCCTGCAGAAATAAACTATGCACACATCATCTGATCTATTAAATCACTGCAGAAAATGCCCTATTGCGTGGGCCTTCCTCCTGGCCTGGAAAATTTGGTGGATTTTCACCAACCACTTGCTCAGCATCCAGGTGATGTTAGGGGAAGAGAAAGCAGGAGGCACCTGAGTTTTAGAGCTCGCCACAAAGCCCCTCCAAGAAATAACAATGTTCCTTTGCTGACACATTAAGAGTAGTAGTTCCTGCGCCCTTCTGCGTCCCCCTGGTAGCACAGAACCGGAGGCACACGCTGCTCCCTCCTGCTGCATGGGCTGTGCACCTCTGGCGGACTTGCAGCACGTTACAAACACCAGCGAGCCTTCAGAGCACATCACTCAGCAGGCCAAATATTTCAGGAGCTCTTCTGCTCCTCTAACTTCAGAGGGCTTAACGAAATCAGAAAATACACAACGGAAAAGCTAATCCCATGTTTCCCAAATGCCCTCTGAACTGAACGCATCCGTTTCAGAGGCGAGACCGCACTGACTTTCCTACGTGATGCAGGTGCTCCTGACCCCTCTCCTGCTGCACAAAAGCATTTCACAAGACAGCCTCCGAGCTTGGCCACCACAAGCCCTATCTTATCTCCAGTGCCACCAAGTCCTGCTTGTCTTATCGTCATAACCCCACGTCCAAGACTTGTGACGCTTTGAGACATCGGTGTTTGGGGCCATCCATCTCCTGGTTTGTGCATGTGTGATGGAAAAGGATGCTCAGCAAGTCTAAAGTCAGACTTTGCAGAGATAGAAAAGGCAGCCTTGGGATACAGAAGGGCTTAGGAGGTTAAGTCATTTCTCAGCTCTTTTACAGATTTGCTATAAGGTCTTAAGAAAGTTGCCTCCTCCTCACTTCTACCAGGGGATAACCACGGCTCTCTTGCCTGATTCACTGGCCAGCAGGGATGCAAGTGCTGCAGGCAGGGCCCATCCCTAATGGGAGCCTTATTGACAGCACGACAACACAAACAGCACAGCGTGCGCCAGGCCCTGCTTTAGTGCAGACTGGGTACTCATTAGCGGACACATCTGAGAGCTCTGGCCTAGTGTCTTCCACAAAATCAAGCAGCAAATCAAGAGCAATTAGAGCCCGGCTACGGAGACAGGGTTTGATCGCGCTCTCCATTATCATTTATAGCTGTCTTCAAGCCGCAAAGCTGCGCAGATCCCCCCGGCTTTGAAAAACTGAGAGCCATCCTCCCTTTCAGAAACCTCTGGTTCTTCATGAATGGATAATCGCCACACAATTTAATGGGACGAGGGGGGAGTACCTCTAAATCGTACACAGCCCCGAGCCCAACCCTGCTGGTATTGGTATGAAGTATTGCTCAAAGACCACAGGGCCAGGAGCTGCCTGGAAAAGACAAACGAGAGCCCAGAGAGATTTGTTCCCCCTTTTTGAGGGGCACTTTGCATCAAGGGTGCAGAAAAGGAGCACGCTCGCCATGAGCCCAGCACCGCAAGCGAAGCAGAAACCTGCGGGCAGAAACAGCACCGACGCTGCTCCTTGCTGCAGATCGGGAGGAGGTCTGGTCTGCTCCCTCGCTTAATCTGACGCTCTGCTCTTCAGGCATCCAAACATGCAGCTTAATATTTAGAGGGAGATCCTATTATGGGATAAGAAGCAAGGAAGATTGTCTACATATGAATTTACGCTGAAGAGCTGTTTATAAATAATTCCACGTGTGGAAACTTACTCGTGGCAAAGTAAAAACACCTTGTTCTGATTTAGTTTAACCCATCTTTGAGGACAGAGACCGAATTCTCCCCTTTTTTGCATACATTTTACACTGACGTATCTCCAGTGACTTCACAGAATTGTTCCTTAAACCAAGCCCAGCTCCACTGCCCGGTCTCCTGGTGTAGTGCGGCACGCACCAGCTCAGGCTGGCCTCCTGGTGCAATCTGCTCCATTTAATTCACCGCTGCATCGAGCCTGACAGAGCTAATCCTGCATCGGGGCTGCCTTCACCCCTTGGTAACCCCAGCCTGCCGCGGCCGTGCTGGTTTCAGCAGGTCAGCAGCCGCGAGGCTACGGGCGGGCACACAGCACGCCGGTCCCGCTGCACGACCCGAAAAGTGCCCCGCACACCTCGGGACGGCCCCGCTGCTTCTTCTGCCCACCAGGTGTATTTGTGCTGCCCACTTAATCTCTGCTGAAGATAGATCACAATTAAGGCTGGTGAAACAAGGACGTCTTAAAGACACATAAAGCACCTCTGCAGCCGGTCTTAGTATCTTAATCAGCATGGCTGAGATCAGGAGACTCCATTTAAGAGTCACTGTGTTGTCACAAAATGTCTGCTCCGCTCCGGAGGTGCAGCAAGGATGCCCCAATCCCTCCTGGCACAAAGTCCTATTACACTTCATGAATTTTTGAAGCTGCCTCATGAATTAATGCACTAAAATAACTTTAATAAAGTCCTCATTTACAAACACTCCCTGGAAATGTTGGTAGCATTTAAAATATACACTTAAAAATAAGCAAATGAATATTTAAAACTCTCTTTTGGAACAAGCCTGGAGGAGGAAGGCTGTGTTGAACACAGCAGCACAGCAGGAAGCTGCGTGGCGGTGAGCAGGGAGCCCGAACGAGATGCTCACTGTGCGGGAGCTCAGGGGGACGAGCTCCACAGACAAAAGCTCTCCCTGCACGTGGCGGTGCCTTAAGGGACACATCCAGCCCTCTCCTCGTCCCTGTGGACAGTGCTCACCTCCCTCTGCTGAGGCTCCGGAGATGCATGGGGCAGGTGCACCACAGTGCCAGGGAGCATTAGCAGAAACTCTTTTTCAGGGAATTTAAAGCACTTTGCTCATGAGGATGACCTTTATTTTTTGGTCACCCAGCCTTCTGCCACACTTGGAAACCCCCGTAAGGTCTCCTCGGTCCCTCCTGCCGCAGACAGATAAGGCACGAAACCGCCAGGCTCGGCTGTGAGGTCCAGCCGGGTCACAGAGGATGCAGATTCGACCATCGTGCCAAAAGCGCCCCTAGCCCAGGACAATCGGGCAGTGCTGGCGTGCGATTTCCCTGCCTGGCTGGCTGTGCCACAATCAGGCTCGCCTTGCTGCACCCGAGCCGTGGGTATTTAGTCGGTGAGGCACTCTGAGATCCTTCGGGATGAAAGGAGCTATATAAATGTAAATTGTTCTCATTAATGTAAATTGTGGGACAATGCGATGTTTACAGCGAGCAGTCCCACGGCTGAGCTTCAGACCGTGTATGTTTATGTGCAATTTCACCACCGAAGACCAGCCCAGTGGCTGGGACACCAGGAAGACCCCTCTGCCAAGAAACCAGCCAGGAGATACGGCACAGGGTCACCAGGGGCTCCAAGGACCACGCTGCGGCCACAGCACGTTTATCTCCCATGTACACCGTGCAAAGACATTTCAAAATCCCAAAGTCCTCCTCTTAAGCAGTAATCTACAGGGCATTTGGGGTTTCTCTGTAGCTGCAGGAGGTTAATTAACAGCTTTTTAAGACCACTTCTCTAAAACAGGGTGACCCCTGTTCGAACAGCTTCATTTCACAAGACAGGGGGGATTCACTTTCAGAGATTTAAGCGACCAGTTACACTTGATACCAACGTGTTCACCACCTCACACCCCACATAATATCCACAGCATCCACTAGGAATTGTTCTGCTGATTTTAGTAGACTTTGGACCGGGCCCTTCTGGCATTTCTCCGCATCCATCTCCCAGTCCCTCCATGTTCAGGGAAAACTCCCAGTGGGTCTTGCCAATGTTATGCCCATCCTAAGAGAAAATAATACTTCTTCCTAGGCAGCCAGTGATACCTATGGACCAAACAGAGCATCAGCAACTCGGGGAGCTCACTTGCAGCTCAGATGAATGGTGTTCACTGGACCCAGGGCACGAATTAAAGGTCCAGATGACGACCAGCTCAGGGCAGAAAGTGTAAATCTGAGAGCCATACCAGAACTGAAGGATCAGGGCTGCCCTGAGGAGTCCTGCTAAACATCACCTGCAAAGTGGTTACTGCAGGTCTGCACTTACGAGTACATTATTCCCCAGGGGACTGCCCACATACATCCTAGGACACAAACAAGAACTTCTGCACGGTTCAGAAGCTGAGCACACTCACGGACAGGTGGCTGCCGTGCCATTTGCAGAGCTGTTCTGACCTGGGCCGCGTGCTAACACCAGGCCAGGTTCTGTGCTGTGGGCCCTGGGGACAGCCCCAGACCGGCGCTAACCCCTGTGGTGTCTGCAGGAGCTGAGCACGTGCGCCTGTGAGCGAAGATATGCAGAGATCCAGCACAACTGAAACTTCCACACAGACCAAAATCAACAGCTCCAGCTTAATCCCAACTGCAAATCATCAAATTTAAATTCCAGCCTCTTTCTTTTCTGTATTTTTGTTTCAATATTTAGAACCCCGAGTGACAAAGCAGCACACACAATGCCACCTCCTCGGGAAGCGTGTACCCTGCTCCCTCCATCTGCTTCCTCCCCCAAGCCCCCTTGTATTCTGCAAAGCAAAACATGCCTCTGAAATATTAATACTTTGCTGTTCCACAGTTATTCCCAACCCTGAATCTCAAAGCTCGTTCCCACCTTCTCCCCCTGCCCCCCTTTCCATTTTTCCAGGGATCACGGCACTCGACGGGTTATGTTACTGCATACTGTACCATGTCTGAGTGGAGCTTTCATAAAAAGGTGGAAGCGGTCCAGAAGCAGCTTCTAGGGAGCCTTCCATCTGCAGCAGCATTTTATTTAGACAGCAGAGGGGAAATTAGATCCCTATGTTGCTGATTGGCTTTGGGAGTTGAATCTTCAGTTCTGTAGGAGGGGTTCATTTACACCACTGTAACGAACCCAATAGCGAAACTCCCACCGGGGTGATCAGAGCTCGGGGGGGATGTGGGGGAACAATGATTGTTCAGTTTAAGGGCAACACTAAGTTGCCTTTCATTTGCACTGTGCCTTCGCTCTAAATTTCTTTGAATTTGACTTTGTTCTATTTAATCTGGATTTCTACTCCATCTGGCTTCTGAGTAACGATGCCAATTTATTTCATGTGCTTGCTGAAGAAGCTTTTCTGTAGAGTGGGGGAGCGGTTACAACAGAGCACCGCTCTAACAAGTCTATTTCAGTCTGGCTCTGAACCTTCCTTCCCCAAATGTTCTAGCAAATACGTTTGCAAGCAGGAATTTCTGTAATTGCAGATAATTTGGATAACAGAGGAGCGTGCAGAAAAGACATCCCATTGGAAATACCCTTTTTGGATTCCCTGAACTAGTCTCACCTAGCATTAATCAGCTTTGGCATCGATAGCACTGTGTGGAGGCGGTGGGGACAGCTCACTCCTCTCCAAGACTCTGGACTCAAGGGCAAAAGGACATTTATTCTCCTGAACCCCTACCTGAAGCAGACAGATGGCTAACCAAGCCAAAACTCACTGTTTTTTAAGGCCAGATCAAAATGGAGGTGGAAGGATGACTTCTCAGTGCAGTTCCCGTGATCCTCTGTAACTATACTACTAACAGCCTTTCTCTCTTTTCACCAAAAGAACATCTGCTGGCAAGTCCTCAACCAACCTTCAAATCAGCCACTTGTGTTTCATCCACCTTTGCTTGATTGAGCAAAATGGCATCTAAAATACAACGCCATGTTAAAATAAACCTTGCCCTCTTTTGATTGTTGAGCAAAGGAGCAGCAATTACCAGGACCAGGGGGAGAGCTACAGACAGCCCTCCATTCCTCCCATCCCCAGACACGGGGAGCCCCGAGGCAGAGCCAGTGGGGTACCCTGCAGCCTGGAGGGACGACGGCAGAGATACCAGGCAGAGATGCATGATGACATCTGGCCAGGCTCCTGCATTAAACAAACACTCTGAAACTACAGGGGAGACCTCTGGGCACAGCTCAACTGCCCGGGCTTGGTGCAGGAATCAGGGCACCAGCAGCAGTGAAGGCACATTGGCTTGGGTCCGGCCATGGAGCAAGCACCCAGCACCCCATGTAAGACGCTGTCCATGGGAACCCCCCTGCAATAACTCCTACTGACCACACAGGCATGGGGCAATCCCACTTCTGGGTAGCAGCAGAGACATAGCTATGGCTGTTTATGTTTTTTCAGCACTGTAAATCACCTTGTGAGTGCCCAGCATTAAGCAGGATAATTTAGCAGGCTTTTCAAATGACTCAGATTCTTCCCCGTCGAGGTGTAACGGCCCGAGTCTCACAGAGCTATATTTTTTTCCATTCACTTAAGGGCAGAGAGGGCCACTTAACCTTATTATTTCAGAAGGCTCAAACCTCTGACAATTATAAACAGGAGAGCAAAAAGAAGACCTAAATTTATGTAATACATTACTTATCATTTTGCAGTCTCTGAATCCAAGCAAGAAGGGCAAGGATGGCTCTGACACCAACTTGTTCATCTGAAGCCCGGCTTGAATGGGACCGACAGAGCTAATAGCATGAAGTGATTAACACCACAGCCTGCTTCATGCTGCAGATCAAATGGGTTCGCTCCTACTTTGCTTCTAGACTTCACGTTCTTCCAGACAGACCTGATCCAACAGGGAGGCAAATCTGCAAACATGTTAATAACAGAGGAGCAAACACCCCATTAGCTGCTGATGACTCAGTCTCGAGGACCCTGCGCTAAGGGTCCAGCAGCTCCTGCCAGCAGCACATTACTGGTCTTGCTGCTGGACTCCCATCCCAGCTCACCGCAAAACACAAGTGTCACAACAGCCATATTTCTGCAGCCTCTTCAGAGATTTCCTTGCACTGAGCAATTCCCAACCACTGCAATCCTCAAATGGAAATTGAAACACTGAGCTGGCAGTCACACGGCCCTCCCAAGCCCCCTTTTCCTTGTTACCAGCCTCTGTCCCTCTCCCAGCAGACCGTGCCTGCACAGCCCCTTGCATGAAGACAAGAAAATGGTGCGGACATCCCCTTCCAAAGCAGGTAGTGATAAATGCACTTAGACAGGGCTTTGTGCAGCTTGTACAGACAAACAGGAAGAAAAAGAAATTGTTGATCTATGTGATGAGGAATTTGTAAGATAATCGACAACTCCAATCTCCAGTCACAGGGGAGGGTTCGAGGCACCACTCAGGCAAAACAACGCTCTGCTGCATCGCCTCTGCTTGGATACCACTGCATGAGCTTCCTTTGGACAAAAGAAGCAGGCAGAACAAATCCCTTCTCAAATACAAACCTGCAACCCATTTCAGTATCTAGCACTGGAAGACGAAGTTTCTATCAAGCCAGTCAGGGCTGAAATATTGTTTATTGTACCTGAAAATTAATTTCATACCTTTGGGGGCAACCCCCGATGCCTCAAACAACCACTGACTGCGCACACAAGTAAACCTGCAAGTTTAGTGACCAATTTTCTTCAGGCATGCAGTAAAGTGCGCCCACGTATTTAAGATCAAAATTCAACCCGTCGTGTTCAAACATTATGGTACATAACTCAACAGAAATGTCAGACCTGCAACCATTAAAGCATAATATTTACTGTACGCCACCACAAATTTACACAGCGCAACACTACAACCCTTTGTAGGTATACAACAGTCTAGAAAACCTGAAGAATTAAGATTTCATTATTTGAATGGAAAGTTGGTGTGCACTGTTTCTGTGTCAACCACAGGCGGTCAGCACAAAGACGGTATCCCAGGCTGGCACACCTGCAGTTCACCAAATCTAGCAGTATTTGAACGGGGATATGTTACACACGGGTACTCCGGTCAGGTGCCTACAGCTGGCCCAGAAATGTTGTACTCTACAGGACATCAAATGCCAAAGGCTCCCATATTTACTTCTCAGGAGTGGACTTTTTCTGCCCATGGTGGTTGTAACACCGGGCAGCCAGGAGGTCACGGCGACTCTGCTGGGATGTAAATGACCACGTAAAAAGGAGGCCCAACACCCAGCTGTAAATCTCTTTGGCAAACTGGCTGACTTCCCACTGTTCCCTCTGGGCATAATGTGTAAAAGCAGATACAAAACTGAGTCTTAGAAGGCCACAGATTCCCCATTCCCATTTAAAGCAAGTATAAACCCTGTAAGTGTTCACTTAGGCCTGCACGCATTTAGGCCCCATTTCAAGCCAAGCCCAGGGAAGCTGCATCCACGCTGCCCTGGGACAACAGGGCTGCTGCTTTCTGTCAACATCTCCTACAAAAACCATGAATCAGGAGAGAAACATCACCTCCAGACACAAGTGTGCCTCGGTGCTACTCCTCAGCTTCCCAAGGACAGGGGCTTAGATCCACCCGCCAGGCCGGGCCCCTCCTGCTGGCGTGCTCGGTGCCCACGGCTTCGGGTCACTCCAACCCACAACAGTTAGAGCGGACATAAATAATGCTTGCCCAAACGTGTGTTTATATAGAGCAAAGTAATAGCTCCATTAGACCTTTACATTCTATCAGCCAAATAATATGAGTTTTTAAAAACGTTTAGTAGTTTAACAGGGATTTTAACAGCTCCCATAACTCAGCTGCATCTTCACCGTAAATCACCTGACAGCTGAATTCTCCATTACACGACCTAATCCCCTTCAGCGTTTTAGCAAGGAAGAAATAACCTTCCTAAGGTTGTTTAGGGAGGGGAACAGCCTTGGTAGGTGCCTGCTCTCTACAGGAAGGAGAGGCTTTTGCCGTTTGTTCTTTTTAAGTATTACTGATTTCTCCCCACTTCTCACGTGGACCCTCCCAGGTGACAGCAGGGGCTCAGGTCTTGTAATGGGACAAATCAGCCAGGCAGAGACCAGTTACACTCTGCACATAACTTGCCTTGGTTAAGCACAAAGCCCAGTCCTGAAAGGAGCGGGCCCAGCACCACACAGCACAGCCCTTCTGCCGAACCGAACCGCCCAGCTCAGCACCAGGCAATGTCCAGCCCTGCAGGGAGCAACTGCTGCAGCACAAAGCCGAAGGCAGCCGAGAAGAAGCAGCTCATGCTGTCTTCTGAGGCTGCTTCTACACCAGCCCCTGTGGTTCAGAGCTCATAATCAGGGTGCTTCTGCCCCTGGACCTGCACATCACTGAAGAAGCTGGTAATGCCATAAAACCGAGCCATCTCACACCCACAATGACAATATTTCAACAAAAGATGGTCAAGCCTGACCACAGAGCTGTAGGAAACCCTTCCTCACTGCCTGCCAGCCCCGCTGCATTTAGCTTCACTTGGCACTTGCCAGAGGGAGCAGCAACCCCTGCACCTTCTGTGCCCTCCACAGCAAACGGGGATCATCACCTCCAACTGGGCAAGGACAGAGATCAGCAGAGGACAGGCAGATTAAGCCCAGAAAACATAAATCAATGATACAGAAAGGGGAACAGTCAGCAGGACGGGAAAGAGGAGGTGGAGGTCTGGAGAGCAGAGCAAAAGGGGGACAATGGGCTCAGCTCAGTTTTTGTGACCACAGGAGGTGCCACGGGGAGGTGTGGGACAGGAGATGTGCAGGAGCACTCGCAGCAGGATGGAGATGCTGGCCCAGGCAGGGGGTTTGTAGCGGGAGCAAGAGGCCGACAGCGGCCCCGCTGGGAGGGACATCCATGCCGGTTTGCAAATGCAAGTGTGAAATACTGCATTTGGGGCATCTAAGCCTCCATTTTGCCCTCGCCTCTCCCAGAAGTGGTGGGTTTGATCCTAACAGTCCCCATCTTGTCTCCTGCCCCTGGAAGGCCCTTCTTCTCACATTTTCTCATATATTTTAAAGCTCACAGACAGAAGCAGAAGAAGCAATTAAGTGCAGATGCAGGTAGAAGGGCGATCCCCTGGGAAACAGTTTAAGAAACACTGTCTCTAATGGGAAATTTCACTGTATTTCACTCTGGCTTTATGATCTACTCTGATGAGCTCTTTAAAAAAAAAATACACACGCTCTCTCACTATATATATATATATCTCCATCCAGATGAATGCTTTTGATCACTTAGCATAAGTTTTTCTTGGCTGTAAAAGATGGCAGGCTGAGGAAACTAAATGAGAGCCGAGAAGAGCCGAGGCAGCTGGATCCCGGTCACGCAGGGATCGGTGGCTGGACGGGCTCCGCGAAAAACAAGGACAAAGCCAGAGACAACTCTGAGAGATTTACATCACATGGGGCCCTGGACAGCGAACCACAATGACATAGTGGGTATCTGATGTTGGCCAAATTCCATAAATAAGTGCTTGATGAAGTTCCTGCAAGCTTAAAGATTTATTCCTTCCCCTGCTAAAGCACATAGTGCATAAGAGATGAAGATCTCAGCTGGTTCATTCATTTGGAGATTGGACCTGAGAAAAATTCCCCCAGCTCTTCCTAACAGCAGAGGGTTTGATTTGAGAGCAGGATGGGACTTCTCATGGGCTTTGCTGCTACGAGCCTGTATGGCAAAGCAAGCACAAGCCTGGAGGTGACGTGGGGACGAGGACACAGTGTCTCTGTGCCTGGTCTGGCATCCCAGACAGACTATGGACAGACTAGCCACCTCCCCATGCTGTGCATCTTGGGTTCACCATACACCAAACTACAAATCACAGGTGTGTCATACAGACAGTTCCACAACTATTTAATAACAAACACCTCAAAGAGCTCTATCATACTCTCCCTATTGTTTTGCAGCAGCACAGCTTCCCTCTAGACACCTTCTGCCCTCAGATCTCCCCTGCATGCCTGGATTTATTGTGGGCCAGGACTGAGGCCCAGCTTTCAGGCTTCCTCAGGCCTTCCTCAACCTGACCCCAAGTCCCAGTATCACCAGATCATCACCTCCTGGTGAGCCACGGAAGAATATGAGAGAAAGCCAGGTGAGAATTTGCTGGGGAATAACAAGACCCCAGAGAAAATCGTACCCAGCTGTTTTTTCTTTGTTTGTTTGTTTGTTTTTTTTTTTTTTTTTTGGGGGGGGGGGGGGGGCCCCCCCAAAGGGAGCAGGCGAAATGCTAAAGTCTGGAAGAAGGTAAATTATCAGAGTTAAGACATTTCAAATGACTGCTCCCTGCTGCCTTCAGCAGTTTTTCTTGATGGAGTCACTAATCGCTGCAGTTTGCTGAATGACCTTGCTGTGGCCATCTCATCTTCAGGGGACCACAGACTGCAACGATCTCTGGTGCAGAGATGGCTTCATGGCCGTGCTAACTCACAGCCATCAAGCACTGACGGCAGCCTGTCACGACAGGGCAGAGTAACAGCACATTTCACAGCAAAATGTCTCCGCAGAGGCGTTCATCATGTCCAACACATACAGCAAGCTTTGCACTCAGGGCAGAGATGAAGAGATTGGGGCAGAAATTACCTTTTTTTCCCTATATATACACTTCTAAAAATACTGGCTACCATGAGCTGAAAAAATGCTATAGAAAAATTAAATATTTACTTCTTCTGTTTGTTAATATCTTTCATTAGTTACTCAGCTGTAACAGTCATTAAAATGCTGAAAGGGAGCTTCATGTAAATTCATCACTAGCCTGGGAATACTCCCGCATTTGCGAGCAGGCTGCATGCTGCTGCCGAGCTCAGAGACTCGATTTCCCTACAGGCAAGGCCAAACGTCTGGTTCACTCACAATTTACAAATGATTATTTTTCTAATTAATCATTCATCAAAAAACACAAATGGCAACAGGGCGTGAAAGGCAATGCTGGTGTAAACAGAAGGCAGAGTCGATCCATCACGAGTGGCACGATGGCTCCGAGCAAGGGACAGCCCATGCAACCGCATGCAGCAGGAGACCCCCAGGTGCCGTAACTCAAGTGAGTGCAGGCGGGGGAGATGGGGAAATACCCTTTCTGTTCTCCGCAGCTAACATAAGGAAATAGATGATGCGTGTTTCTGTTATGCTAAAGCTCATCTGCGTAAACTGGGGCTGCAACAGATCTGTGAAGCATATTGGGAGCCAAACATGACGATGCTGTCAAACAGGCAGGGAAGGATTGGGGCTGGGGAAAGGAGGGCAAATTCACAGGTGTGGGAGGAGGGAAGGCTTCTAAACCCCGCCGCACTAAGGCTGGAAGCAACACGCAGAAATAACCCTGAAGGAAAGAGGCCGTAGCAGCCATAAGAGAGCAGAACAATGAAAAGGGACTTGCTCAATAAATTCCTTGGTTCCCTGCGGTAGTGACTTGACTGCAACTCATACACTGCCTGCTGCTGCAGCCTGGGGTGCACCCAGACCTCAGAAACACTGCTGCCAGGAGCAGGATGCCAGCTGCTCTTTCACCTTCGCTTGGATTAAGAAATTCTGGAAAGCAAATCCTCCAGCGATTATACACCCAGACATCACCTCTCGGTGTCCAGATTTTGAATTTGAAGCCATTTTCTTGCTTGCCAAATGGCTTGCAAGAGATGACACATCTACACTGACAGTCAACAGCTAGTACACATGCTTCTCACCCTTTCGCACTGATCCTCTGTTCTCATTACTATTAATCCAGGTTAGAAATTTCCTGTGCTCCAAGGACAGTGGCTGGAAAGGTGTCATTCCTTCCAGGACCTCAGGCCTCTCCTTGCTCTGGCCTTGCCATAGCAGGCTCCCTGCCAATCTCTCACCAAGCCAACACCTCTTCAAAAAGGCGGAATGAACTGGTAAAAGCAGGTGGCAGCACAGTATTTTAGCCTTGCCATTGTCTCCCACTGCCTTTTATTGTATTTCACAGGGCTAGGCTTGAAACGTGTAATCAAATTTCAAAGAGGCTGGAGGATTGTTGGCAGTCTGCTTTATTCTTGACCGCTGAGATTGTGAGATCTGTCCCTGCTGCAAGCAAGAGAGCTTTTCCTCCTTCGAGCAGTTTATGAAGCAAACCTGATGCCTAGAACAAAACAAAACAAAGGACGTCCAAGAGATACCCAGGACTTTTGCAGGACTGGCTTTTAGCAGAGGTTTGAATATGAGCCAGCAGTGTGCTCAGGTGGCCAAGAAGGCCAGCAGCATCCTGGCTTGCATAAGAAATAGCGTGGCCAGAAGGTCCAGGGAAGTGATTGTCCCCCTGTACTCGGCTCTGGTGAGGCCGCACCTCGAGTACTGCATTCAGTTTTGGGCCCCTCGCTACAAGAAGGACATGGAGGTGCTTGAGCGAGTCCAGAGAAGGGCTACGAAGCTGGTGAAGGGCCTGGAGAACAAGGCTTACGAGGAGCGGCTGAGGGAGCTGGGACTGTTCAGCCTGGAGAAGAGGAGGCTCAGGGGTGACCTTATTGCACTCTACGGGTACCTGAAGGGAGGCTGTAGCGAGGTGGCGGTTGGTCTATTCTCCCACGTGCCTGGTGACAGGACGAGGGGGAATGGGTTAAAGTTGCACCAGGGGAGGTTTAGGTTGGATGTTAGGAAGAACTTCTTTACTGAACGGGTTGTGAGGCACTGGAATAGGCTGCCCAGGAAGTGGTTGAGTCACCATCCCTGGAGGTCTTTAAAAGACATTTAGATGTAGAGCTTAGGGATGTGGTTTGGTGGAGGACTTGTTAGTGTTAGGTCAGAGGTTGGACTCGGTGATCTTGGAGGTCTCTTCCAACCTAGACGATTCTGTTATTCTGTGATTCTGTTTCCCCTCCAAAACTCTGCCAATGCTACATCTCTGCATGTTGCACAGGGATGGCAAAGCAAATGAGCGTGGAACAGGGGGATTCTTCTGGAGACCAGATGAGCCTCTTACCCTGAGATCCTAATGTGAAACAGTAATCCGTCCTGTGAAATAAAAGTCTCGGAGACAGGTGATGTTAACGAGGCAAGCTTTCGGGGAGTTAAAAAGAGCCCATAGGTCAGTGTCCTGGAGGTTTAGAGGATCTGCCCTGAACTGCAGTACCCAGGCTCTGGAAGGCCAGACCTTGGGCTGCTCCTTAACCTAATGTTAGTGCACTTGAGAAAAACGCACAACCTGCTAGCTGCATCGGACTCAACAGCAGGGAGGAGGACCAGCATCGCCAGCCAGCAGGCAGCACCACACCAGGCACGGTAAGGTGTTGAGCAGGCTGCTGGTCCCTCCCGGGTTTGGGGCCACATAGATCGTACTGAGGAGGTTACAACGTGTTAAACACTGGGGGACAGGCAGGTTCCAGGGGAGTGAAGCCCCATACAGGCAGTTCAGGGATCCAGGAATGGACTTCCTCAGGAGACTGAACAGGAAATTCTGACTCGACCAAGACACACACCTCACCTCCAGGAAAGCTTCCATGACAGGCTTTTACCTAACAGCATGAACTTAGCCATAAAGGAGCAGCGATGGTGACTGAGGGGAAAACAGAGTTCGCGCAGCAGCAGAACCAGCCATGCAGGAAACCACTTGCAAATCCCTGATGCAACGGGACCTGCAGGAAGTTCAAACATAGGCTGCCTCCCAGAAGCAGATGTGTGCAGCTGTGAGGAACAGCCAAATTACCTTCCTGGGGCCCAGGACCGTGCAAACTGGAGGTTCAGATTTGCCATAAGGGAGGAGAGAATCACTCCCCAGATTCCATCCATTGCTGGACAAGTCAAACAAGAAATTTAATCCAATTCCCTGTATTTCACCGCAGAAGTCCTATAATAGCTCACAAGCACTAATTGAGGGAGGAAATCCATATTAACAGGAGACACTGATAAGACATATGCCTTGATTCCAACTTTTTCTGACTGCTGGGCCTTTTCCTTACTGCACTTTCATTGGTATTTTGTAAAGTAACCGCTGCGTTGGCTGTAACAATACACTTACAAGAGGTAGAGAAGAATCAAGAATGAAATGGCATTTAGCCTTGGGTTTGGGGAACTTTTAGAAGTTTTATTATTAGGCAAACTTCTCAGAGGAAAGCTATGACATGAGTGACATGCCTGAGTAATTTTTCTAAGTGAGAGTTTCAGATTGCTGATCTAAGGTATTTCCTGTCATTATTTTCTTGTGTTTATATTCTCTCCAATGTATCCCATTATAGCAAATCTGTTTGGAAGGGCTCCATTCTGGAAGATGATGCATGTTCCAAGAATGCCTTCTGCACAAGGGAAAATCCTAAAGAAAACCAGTTGTACAACTTGTGTGCTTCAAGATAATCAGATGCACGAGGGCACTATATAGGCGAACAGAGAGCACACACACATACTTGACTATAAATGCCCAATTCTTTCATTTTCTGAAGCAGCTCATTTTTTCTAAGCAATTTAGCAATATTTGCTTCTGACCCAAGATCAGCATTTGGAAAAGAGGTATCCCCATGCAATCTTAATGCACGCAGAGCGTGTTGAAAACCAAGATGAGTTTTCTGAGAACATCTCCAATGCTCATTCCGGTTCTTCAAAAAGCTAACCCACTCCCTGAAGGACACAGTAATAACTCATCCTCTTTATTTTTAGCCTAGCTCTCCCTTCAAAGCCCAGCAAGAAATGTGGAGTTTCACAGTGTGCAAAGAATCCCTGCTCATGATTAACATCTATGTGAATAATAAAGCTTTAATCTGGTTTGAGTCTGTTACCTACTGCTTCAGCAAGTTTAACATCAGATGGGAGCAAGGGTAGCAAGGGTATCCAGCCAGCTTTCATATAACTCAAAGCAGTACTACAAGACTTAATTAATTGGGATCACCAGATGAAAAAACTCATCATGTATAAAAAAGGTAAAAAGTAAAACATCTGCTGATGCTCAATCAGTACTGAGATGGGATGCTCCACGGGAACTTCAGAAAAACTTCAAAGAGAAGAGACTGAGACCCATCTGCGTATCAGAATTATGTTCCTCCTGCTCCAGAGTCCCAACCTCAGCCAGATGCTGGGTCTGAAATTGGAACACAAGCAAACCTTAATGCTTTAATCACAGACACCTTCTGTTCTCTCAGCCATGTCTTCCAGTAAGCCTAGCACACACTGAGCTGCTCCCTCTAACACTGCACCAGTACGAAGGCAGCTCAGACAGCACAACAGCCTCCCAGACTAGCTCATGTTCTCCTTCCTTTCACAGGTGGTCTCGGTGTCAGAAGTCCCGTCTGAACAGAAGCAGGGAGGGAAAGGTAATTCATACAAGCCATGTTTTGATAAGGCAACCACTTATTCTGCTTCCACACGTACCCTTCCCCACATTTGGAGAGGGGGTGAGGTCGCTACACGAGCAAGGTACCAACCTGGCATCTCTGCAGCAGCGATCAAGTGAGAGAAACTGCCAACTACCTAAAGGTGCTTTGAAAGGGTGGTTTGCTATTTGCAAGGGCTCCTTGGACATAAATGGCCCAGAGGAGGTACTTGGCAGCACCTTCCAGCTGCCCTTTCAGCAGGGACCATCTATCATCCCAAGCCATTTGCCTGCGAGGCACAGCTGGGCTCTGGCTCTGCTCAGGCATCTGCTGTCCTGCTGCCCAGGTACAGATCCTTCAAGTGATCCAATCTGTGCTGGAGTGGCAGACAGACCGCAAAAATCATTTCCACCTCTCTCCTCCCATCAGATAAACCAAGCTCTCGCATTCACCGTCTATCTTCTTAGTCATTACCCTTTCTCCTCCTCTTCCCCCACATCCTCAAGTGCTTTTTGCAGAGCAGTTTCTCTCCGCTAAGCCGTTCTGATTCATTTCTGCAAGCTCTGCACTGAGTCCCTGCACTCCAGCAGGCAACAAGAGCTCCTTCAGCTCTCACCCCTCTGACAACACAGAAATGCCACAACACCAACTGTGTTTTGCAGATGGCCAACCTGACGTTAAGGAATTGCCCATGGACACACCGCCAGCCTGGGGCACAGCCACGCAGGGAGCATTGGGGTCCCGACACCCCACACTCAGCTGCCTGCTCACAGCCCCACGCCACCTCCCCAGCCAACAGGACACAACTTGGCCCGATTCAATCTAAGCAAATCGTTCCAGCCATCGGGATGGGTGGTGTACACCCAACTACTCTCCAGTCCACATTTTAAATGTGATACTGGCTTTTTTTTCCCCAAGTATATATTCAGGCATAATATATTTTAATGGCAAAAGGCTGCTTTGTTCCATGGGGTGTGTGTGTATTTGATCCCTGTGCTTCAAACAGATCCGGGAATGGAATTTAATACATTTCTAAAATTGAGAACAGATGCTATGGACTGTTTAAACTAGCAAAGAAAATAGTAAGAAGAACACTTCAAGGAAGGTGACATGAAAAAAAGGCAGAATGATGCAGGAAAATGGAAATGAACTAATGACTGCAGGACTGCAGGGACACTCAGGTCTGTGCCACAAATCCCTTAAGGAAAGACAGCTCCCATCTCGAGCATGCAGACATCTCTTCTGCATGAGCTAGAGAGAGAAAAGTAATAGATAACACCAGCTGGAGATAGAGCACATTTGTCTTCTAGCACAAGAGAGATGCAGTTCACTTTAAAATATAAATCATCGTGCATGCAAACAGAAATCCCTTCTTTTCCTACCAAGTCCACCTCAAAATATTAAAGCCAATAACCACTTAAAGGTCGAGTTTACATCTCTCAGCTTCTTCTCCCCTGCTCATTTTCTTCCTGCAGGTCTCCCAGCTTGGGCAGCACAAGTCTCCTTGGCAGCCGCTGCCTGCCGGGAGGCTCCTGGGCTCCCTGCGCAGCAGCACCTGGGCTGCAAGCCCCGCACAGGGTGGTTTATTTGTTCGGTGTGGAGTGTTTCCACTCTGGATTTTAAGTGATGGAAACTTCTCCTGTTGGCTTTTGGTGCCCTTTTTGTTAGCACAAGGTTTGTATTTGAGGACCAATCCAAGTCGCCCTTTTGGAAATGAGCTGGTCCAGAAAAAATGTCTGCATCTCTCTGTCCCACAGTGAGCTACCTGGTACCTCGCTGCCACCGCTTCCCTAAGGAAAGGTACTGCTGAGAGGAAGAAGTGGTTTCAGCCTCTCTCCATAGCTCCAAGCAGCACTGCATGACGTTAATGGCATTGTCACCCCCATTTTACAGAGAGTTATGCCAAGATACGGAGTATGGTAAGCAACTTTCGCCTTTGGTCACAGAATTCAGTGCAAGAGGAGGGATTGGAATTCAGGAGCTGTGCTCAGATCCTGCCACACTCTTCTTGTGCACAGAAGTGCCCAGATTGTACTTGCAGATCATACATTTGCATTGCAAAGCGAGGAGCTGCCTGCGTAAATGCCTGTATGTACAAGTATATTGCATATTCGGCAGGCAAGTCTTTGGAAAATTCAGCGCATATTGTTCTGTCTGCAAGTCAAAAGCCATCTCCAATTGCTAAAACTTAAATAAAAACACAAGTTGCTACAATTCATAAGGAGCTTAATATTTATTACCATGTACTGCAAGCATGCAGCTATGCAGAAAGACTCCATTACTGTCTCCAGTGATTATTCAAGGGACGAGAAAAGGAAAGAATAGCCTTTGATGGTAACAAAAAAAGCAAGTGTGGAGAAAACAATGTATTAAATCCTTTTCACAGCCAAGAGGCCAACGAAAATGCTATATATTTATAAAGGAAATGAAAACCTGTCAGGAACAAAATGAACTGAGTAACAGATCTTGAGCTGAATAAAGAGAAGCAAGAACTCAAGAATCAAAAATGCAGCCAGGGTGGAAATGCAGTGTACTCTGCACCCCTGCAAAGAGGGCTCTGAATGGACATACAACCCACTTGAGTACAAGAAAGACAGGAGTCCCCAGACATTTGGTTCTTCTGCTAACCTGCTTGCAGGGAACCAAACACCAAGCCAGGTTTGCAAACATGTTTTTTTTGTGGGATGCATCATATTAAGTAACGGGAGCATCTTCTGTGCTCTCAAGTACAAGGGGGTGTGGGGTAAAGGCACAGCCAGGCTGATGCCCTGGCCACTGCAGTCTCCTGCTACCAGTCTCTGCAGAGCAGAAGTTCAAGAGGTAAGATCACCTGGTCATACAGAGGTGCGTGCATGAGTGTGAGGTCTGGTTTCCACACACTGAATCCACTGGTCCCATCCCTCTGCTGTGCCATCCAGGTGCCTGTGGCTACAGCAGCACTTGAGGAAGAGGATGCTGCTCCCAGCCCACAAGGGAAGATGCAGCCTCAGAGGTACAGAGGAAGGAAACTTCTGGTTTGCCACAGAAAATGTGCCCACAGGCAGAAAGACCAGTTGCACAAACTGGCCTGGATCTCAGCTCTGCAAGTGGAAGCTGGCCCATCACACTTCGGGATTCTGGAAAATGACCTGAAAAATCACTGGGGAGCTTAACTATTTGATGAAAGATCAAATAAAGCACGTCTATTTTAAGCTCAATTACTGCTATCTTGATAGAAAAAAGGCTTTTCAGTGTGTGGATGCCTTGGACTCATGATCTAATGTGATATTCAATAATTTAGCTTTATGTTTCTAATTGCAGGAAGTTTGTGTGATTTCAAAAATAAACAACATAAGTATTTCATAATCCAGATACTTAATTACTACTACCATATTGATTACAGGAAACAGGATTAACCACACATTGTATGTTGTCAGAGAATGTCAACAATATTGAAGCAATGGCTACTTATGAATTAGCTGGCTGTATTACATTAAAAACAACATAAAAACTGTGGCCATCGAAAAAGAAGAATTCGTAATAAATCAGCACACTCATAATGTAGCCTGGACTCCTGTGGAAGCCAGGAGGGGAGTAGAAACTGTGTGAACATGCAACATTTAACTCATGCTTAGGAGAAGAGAAGAAAGGTCCTTATCTCTCAAAACTTCCCTTGCTTAGACAGCTCATTACTGTAGTCATGTAAATATCAGTCCAAATAATTAGCACTACAAAGAACAAAAATGCTTCTTTTTCCAGTTCCTACCAAAAATGTTCAGTGAACTAACAGGAGCCCTCTGCTTGAACGTAGTCCCCAGGCAAGCCTGAGTGAGGCAAGACCTGTGCAGGTGGCAAGGCTTCCTCCTGGTGAACTCGCTCTGCTGGACACTGCTGCCAGGGGAGATGCTCAGGCACAGAAAGCAAACATATCGCCAGCATTTAATATCCAACTCACCCAGGCTCTGCCCTTGCTCCATTTATCAGTATCCTCATGCAAAAGAGGGGCATGTGATGTGCTCTCGGCAGGCATGATGAGACACCATAAGGTATTTGCTACCAAGTGAGACTTTTCTGCAACACCTGGTGTAACACCCCTGCATGACAATACTCATCTACAGCCTGCAAGTTTAAGATTTTCTAAGCTCCTATAGGGTACCATGACATGCAGCCAGCCTTAAAACAGCCCAGAGTCCATTTCAACTCTCAATACAGACGCGCTTTTATTTCAATGGGATCAGCAAAGGCTAAGCTGCACGTTAATGAGAAGCGGTGGTCTCAAAACTGAAAAGATGCTTTTTACAAAAATAATAATAAAAAAACACCTTCCTGAGATGCACTCATTTTGCATCTTCCTCACAACAGACTGCAGCTACTTCTGCTGCATATCAACAGAAGGGAAAGAGCATAACAGGAAAATAGCCCGGGCCTTTTTATCATACTTGAAAGGCAGGTTGAAAATCTCCACAGAGGCACTTAAACATCTCTTGCTGTATAAAAGACAATGCTCAGATACTCTTGTTATTTGCTTTTCATCATCTTGAGGATTCAACAAATCCTAGACTACACTGGTAGCTCTCTCAGTCAGATCACTCATCTGAAGGTTGGCTGGTGTAGGAGCATGGCTGCATTTCATGGGGCTCCACAAGCAGGGAACCACCCTGACCTCTTCCCCATGTGCATCTCCAGAAAGCAGACCTGCGGCTTTCACCAGCCCCACTTCATTCTTCCCTATTGCCAGGCATAATATTGGTGAAGCATGAAAATACAGAGCTCCATTATTCAGAACTACGTCATAGACATGCTTACATTTATTGCATTTACCATGCTACAACTTCAAAACTGCCCCAGCACCCCGTAGATAAGCGAATCGCCTCCGGGGCAGCTCTACAAGCTGGGTGACTTTTTGCATCAGAAATTTCCCATTGCCTTTAGCCTGGAGAACAAAGCACACCCCTTCAACCTTAATAGTGCTAGCATCCAAATCTGTAACCACAGGAATCCCAATGGACGTGCCTGGAGAAATGGGCTCTGGGAGAAGGAATGAGCACTCCTTTTCTCTGTATGGCCAAGCAACACGTGTTGGCACTCCCAGGAAACACAGCAGGAGCCCATCATGCACGTGTTGCTCCTGGAGGGGACAGCCAGTGAAGTGAGAAACAAGACCTTCACTGCAGCCCATGCCGTGACCCTCTGGGGGTCAGGGAGAGAGGGAGCCATTTTTCACCCCTTGCATTGACTTTTACAGTTTGATCCAAGGCCCACAGGCACTAATTTCAGGCCTTAGCAAGCAAGAACCACAGACCAATTTCCAGCGATGCCTGGCACATACTGCTCAGCAGGAAACAACAGACAACTCTGGGCACTGAAGTGGAAAATTTTGGTCATTATCTTTTTATAATTCTGTATGACATGATTCAACTATACAAAGTCTTTTATCAGATGTGACAGAAAGGAAAACTGCTGTATTTACACAGAGTAGCGCATACCACATGTCTGTGTGCGTGCATGTGTGCGTGCATGTGTGCGCACACACCCTCCGTATGTTTTTCTAGGAAGCCTACAGGAATCAATACCCATCTCAGCTTGAGTTAGATAACCTCCACAGACTTTCTCAAAAATCCCTCCATTTTTCATTTACTTGATGTTGCAAGTTTATCCAAATATTCTACAACTTAAATACAAATCAACACCAATGATTCTGACTCCACCTGAAACAAGACCTAGGGAGCAGTTATAAATCTATTACCAGCACCAGCAGGATTCCCCCGTTCTCTCTGACCCATGAACCATGGCTAGCTGCTCAATTTACCACAGGCCTTGGTTGCCCTACCCTCCTGTTGGTAGCCTGGGAAACCTTCCTGGTACAAGGCATGGCAGAAACCCTGTGTGCCCTGGCCTGGAAAGTACAAGAGGCTCAATGACAACCAGAAAGCAAAATACCTTAAGGGACATTCAGAGTCCAAATAACATAGTTGAACTGGAAGCAACTGTATTTTAACAGAAGTGCTGCTAAGAGGTCCCAACAGCAGAAGACTTCATCGTGTCTGTGCGTACTATTTCCAGCAAAATAAGCTGAGGTTTTGCACCCTGCACAGCCAGTGCCTTACTTAACTCTATTTTTGGCCTACCCCTGGGCCACAGAGGACATCAAAATACAGACAGTTTTCACTGATGTTCACAAGGCAGCTCTGCAGAAGACATCAACCACCACAGAAGACATCAGCTACCATCAACTAGGGCCCGCCAAGGCCCTCGCACGTCAGAACCCCGCAGAACCCCGCCCCCCACAGAACCCCGCAGACGGGTTTTCCACAGGCCCAACACCCACACTGTGCACACTGTAAGCATGCCAGCCACTTCAAAAGCTGGCCCCTAAAATCTTACAGGTGAACTCTGCGTCCCTTTTGCCATCAGAGTAAACAGGGCTGCAGCAGTTGTAACAGGACACTGAGGTGCCGCCCAGCTCTGCAGTCACCCCAACAGAACAGACGCCTCCACCTGCAATTTCAGGGTCACCATACTTCCAGTAAAGCAGGTAAGCCATCAGAACAGAAACACATTCATGCCTCAGAGCCAAACTGCCTCGTATCCTGATCCTGCCAAAGCTCCCAGCACACCCTGATGCCCCGTGAGGCACCGTACGGCCTCAGCATAGGGGTGCTCACAGAAGCACGGGTCACAACCAGGTGTCCTTGGTGGAGGTGCCCAAACCCCTGGCAAGGCACAGCGCAGGCCAGCAGCTTTTCTTCTGCCTACACGCAGCAGCTGCCAGCGCTCTGTCCCCACAGGAGTTTGGCACCTCGGAGATCTGCCACTTTCCGCCTTCGCAGAACAGCCACCGCAGTGTGAACGCTGCAAGGATGTCACCTGTGCCCAAGGCAGCTTTATGAAGGGCCAACAGCACCTGTCCCCAGACCTCTGTTTCTCCTGCAACATTTGTTGCCCATTTCACAGGAACACCTCTCAAAACCCCAGCCAGTGTCCAGGATAAACAAGGTGATTAAAAAAGGGCAAAAGCCAGTGACTATCAACCTACGGCAACCAGACAGCATCCCGGCTGAGAGCAGAGGGAGGAGAGGTTGCAGGAGACCCTGCTAAGGGGCGACCAGCACAGCAGAGGTGCCCACACTCCTGCTCACTGCCACCACCCAACGTTTCACCCAAACTGCCAGCCACGCGCATCCAACCCTTTCCACATGCCACTGGCTTGAAGTTTACAGTAAGCAAGCTATTCAGAGAATCGGAGCACTCTCTCCACGGTTAATGTAAAATATTAATGTCTCATTTGTTCAACAATTTTGTGGAAATTAAAACTTTTAGGTTAATCATATACTGAACAATTTTAATTAAAGCAGTTATAAAACAATTAATCCACAAGAGCAGGCTTGGATCCTTGCCAGCCTTATTGGTTTAATACATGTAGGCAAAGCTTATTTCTCCCCGTTTGACTTAATGAATGCTAATAAGTGACACAAAATATGCATGCGGCGCTCCTAATATAGTTAGTCCATCTGGTTTCACTTGCATTTTGTATTTGTCATTTTGCTTTGATAGAGAAATTGAATATGAATTCTCTGTGCTAGAAATTAGAAGAACTTTGTACCCTGCTTAATCTAAAATAATTTTTGCAAACCTTTTGGGGAAAAAGACAGCAATTCAGTACAGTACATTAGAGCTAGAGCTATCTTTCTGGTTGTTCCAAGGTTGGAAAAAAAGCATAGGACAGAAATACAATACTGTACTGAGCAGCACCGCAGCACTGAAGGAACAACACTTGCTCAGCTTTTTTTTTTTCTATGAGTATTTCAAAAGACTTTTTTTTTTTCCTTGAGTAGATGGTAATATAAAAGCAAAGGATAAAATATGATTTTAAGCGCCTGAGACAAATCCTCTACTACTTCAATTTGTTCTGCATTACAACTTGTTTGATCCATTTGGGGATGTATTTGTTTGCCAAAGCAAGCACAGCTCAAGTTCTTTCTTGAATATTTAATGTATGCCAATTTTTAAATTTTTTTTTTTTTTTTTTTTTTTACCTTTTTAGCACTTTTCAGTTTCATAGCCATGTTATTTCAAATAACATTCATGCATTCATGAATATCTCTGTCAGGTATAACCAATCCACTATGCTATTTACCTGTAAATGTCCCGCACACCTGAATTCATGTGACTGCAGCCCAAACCACGAAAAGAGGGTCCTGGTTCCCCCCGTGCACACACCAAAACCACAAATGGTCTCTCCCCTGGGTGACACTCATGTAAGACAACTCATGTCACAATGAGTCACATATGATGCCAGCTATCACCATGGAGAGTTGCCCTTGGTATCCGCATCTCTGGAGGCCCTGGCTCACAACACACCACCACCACAAGTACTCCAGGGTCATTTCAGAAGGTCCCAACTGCCCCTTCACAGTCCTTGAGGATCTTTCCATGAATACCACTGGGGTCTGGGTCAGCTGCAGACACATCTCTTTCCAGAAAACGCCATGACACAGCAGGAGGTACTGCTGTGCCGGGTTAAACTCACGTGGTTTCTGTCTCCCCTGGCTAAGGTCAGTGTCCATTGCCGCTGCTGCAATGTCATACACAGTGACAGCAGTGAAACTACAATAGATTCAAAACTAGCTTGATTCCCAGGGGATCAGCATCCCAAATTCAATCAGTTCAGAATAAACAGGAAGGGAAATGTGCCTGTGTCCTATAAAGCTACATGCAAGAAGGGGGAGAGCAGAAGAGCAGGGCACCATCTCTCACCCCATGACCCTCATCTTACCCTCACAAGACAAGAAAGGGAAAAACTTACTCTTCCCTTAGCACTTCAGACCTGCAAAAGTGTGCATGAGCCCAGGCACCAAGCACTGCCGTTATCTGCTCAACCCAGGAACTGGTGTATGAGCCACCCTTGAGCTCACCTTGACCTACAACTTTTGAGTCACATTCCCCCTGTCACGGTGAGATGTCTCCTACTGCTTCCTGCAGGAAGGGTGCTCTGCTCGCCTCAGGGTGGAAACTGGGGCGCACAGGGGTGGCAGCCTGCGCTGCACCCTCACCCCGTGCCCAACCTTCCCTGTCCTGCAGTGCTTAGTGATGGATGACCTGAAGGGAACGAGACCCGGGCACCTCCATGCTGCGAGGTGCAACCTCTGTTGTCATCACATCTCCAGATACGCATTAAAAATGTCAGCTCACGAAGGCGACGCGAGAGAAACGAAAACGCTTTGGAGTGCAAAGCAAAGACAAAGAGGGTCTGAAACAAGGGGGAACAGCTACGGACAGATGACTAGGTGCCTTAAAATGAACTCAGTCACTGCTACTGAGCAAAATTCGGAAACTCATGCTTGGAATGAGCTCCTCTAGCAGGCCAATGTACCTGCTGTGCCTTTAGGTGCCAGCACAGAGCTGCCCCTTATCATCAGCTCCTCAGCACGGCTGAGCCATCCTCATGCCACGTGGACCCGCACCACGAGGAGCTGAGCCCCCTTCCCCACACCTCGCGGCAGGGCTCCCTGCTCAGGAGGGCTCTGCACTGCTTGCTGGCTCACGTGGGAGATCCAGTTTACCCGGCAGCAGTCTTTTTGATGATGATATTGCATTTTTTCTGCCAGAGGGATCCCAGAATAGCTTACAAATCACGCACACATCACTAGAGACCATGCTCACGCCGTAACAGCCAGCAGAGTGGGGACTCCGGTGCAGGGACCATGTCCAGGGTAGCAAAAAAGCCCCAGTGATGAAGCTATCTGGCAGCAGAAGCAGCATCACACCTCCTGTACACATCCTGCACTGCACAGCCAGCTGGATGCCATTTTGCTGATGCTCACACCTGACTGGTGCACCGATTCTGTGCAAGGCTCAGCAGAAAGCGCAACCCAGCACCAAAAATGAAATAAAACAGAGAGGCCAGCTTGACTCCGTGTCCTTGGAACTGAGAGCCTGCCAACAAGCTCTTTGTAAGTGCTAAATACCTTCTCTGTGTGTCACTTAGAAAAATACAGATGTGGCTCTTCTGCACTAAGACATTCTGGCAGAGCAGCTTTTTCCTTTTTTTTTTTTTTTTTTCCTTCCCCCCCCCCCCCTTTTTTTTAAGTGCTTTAAACATCCTACAAACACTGTTTAGGGAAGTCAGCAGGAGGTCAAATAGAAGCCTTGTGTCTCAGTGGATAACAATCCTTCTGTGAAATCTTTCCAGCAGGAATCGAGTCACTCTTACAACTCCCTCCCCACCTCTTTTTTTTATTTTATTTTATTTTAAAGGCATTCTAGCAAAGCTTGCTTTGAAGTTTAAACCTTCTGCAACAACACCACTTGCCAACAAGATAAAATATTTAGTGTTGCTATATACTAAAACCATATCTCTAACAATACCTTCCATGCCTGACATAGCACAAAAGTTAATTCAGCCAACAAAGCAATACTTGCATTTTGTGTCTTGAGAAGCAGCAATTTATCTTTTTCTGTATATATAAATTACACACACTATTGTGCCATTTAAGCCTAAAACCTCCTGTTGCTAAATAGAGAATAGAAAGATCTTTAAATACAGACAAAAAGATCAGAGCTACAGGGAGAGCTGCGACAAACGCGGGAGAACATCACTAGCCTGGAAAAACAAACGCAAAAATGACGATGCTCCCCAGCAAATCCGCCCTGCTCCAGTCCATGTGCATCCTCCATCTTGTTTGTTAGGTGTGGGTTTTTTTGGCAGCAGCCTCTTACTTCAGCAATAATGCCAGCAGTCCCAACGTGCTATTGCCCCAGTGTGCATGACTTCAGTGGCTTCAGAGAATCTGCAACCCGAAGCTGCGAAGTGCCAGTCCTACCACCGAGGCTACTCAAACACCGGGGGCTCCTTCCCAGCGGTACCCACATCCCACCCACACGACTAACAGGCCCCTGAGGGAAACCCGTCTCCAAAAGAGCACTTGTGAGGCATGCAAATGTACCCATCGGAACGTGCTAGCAGATGGGTTTCTTAAGCAGAACCACTTGCTTGTGTTTACACTACCTCTGCCATTTTCCCGTCTATTGTGCCTGGCACATAATATTTAACGATTGTGGCTGTCTCCCTCTGTTGGAGGGTCCCTGAACAGATTATGGCAAGCACTCAGCTACAGGGATTACCGACTTCAATGGGAAAAGAAAACACCTGCTGGAGAGGATAGGCCACGTCTGCCAGTGACAATGGCGTACACGCACCTTGCTGCAGCTACGTGGAACCCACCTCACACCTCCTGCACCCACTGCCCGGGGCCAGGCGCGTGGCAGCATGGTTCGCCCGGCCCCATTTCCAGTGAGGGGAGGGAAAGCTGCACCTCTGCAGACAGGCGTGCTCTTAGAGGAGGCAGGAATGGTGCAAGGGTGGAGGAGGAGATGGGAAACAAATTTTGCAATCTGACCTTTGGGGCTTGTTGTTGAAGAAAACAATGGAAGTGTTGCAATGGCCAAGTGCTATGTTGGCAAGGTTATTTCTTCTTGGGTTTGGCTCCACCATAGGTCTTGCCTTCCTTGGTGGGATCTTAAAAACAAGTTTAAAAGACCTAGTAACTACCTCCCCAACCAAAAGCACACCGGTTCTGTGCTTTTTTTTCTTTTTATAGACTGCTCTTCACCATGCACAGACACCACCTCAGTGTATCAAGTGCCACGTCCTCTCTCCCAGCTGAACTCCATGCATTTTACTCTTTCACATAAAATTAGCTCAAACAGCCCCGAAACGTCTGTCTTTTTGCATCTCTTCACCAGTACCTAGAGCTCCCCCAGCTCTCTCCAAGCAATTCAATCCCTCTCTCACATATGCTCAATGCTCATGCACATGATCATGCTGTCCCCCAGCAAAACAAGATGCTCAGGGCTCCCAAACCTAAAGAAAAGCGAACTAATTTAAAACAATCACATAAATGCATTCCCCTTTTACCTCTGCAGGATTCAAACAAGAACACTTTCAGTCTGAAATCAGCTCACAGCTCCTGAGAGCATCTCCATGGGTCTGTCTTGCCCCAGAAAGACGCTCCCTCACCTTGACAACACTTTGGATCCAATTTACCTTGGTGTCCTTGTGCTCCCCACATGGCACTACCTTACTTAAATACTGCCTTCAAGCTTCCTGTTCATCTTGCAAAGCTTCCCAACCAGTAGCTTTAAACACGTTTCACACCTCCTCTGGACTTCATGTCTCTCCCAGCACTGCCCAACATCGCGCCCTAGCAGCCTGACACGAGCAGACTCACAGGGCCCTACTGCAGCCTCTGCGCAGAGAGACACCATGACTCAGGGACCCTTTACAGTGTGAGGCAACCAAAGTCCAGACACTGCAAAATGAGGGTTACCTCCAGCATAAATGACTGCCCTTTATTGGTTTATTATTTTTAAAACAATAGCTTGTGTGTATACACCCGTACATACGTTACTTTAGAGGTGCAGGTAGGATTCTCATATCAGTGATTTGACTTTGCTCTTCTTTGAAATTAAGGGCATAATTCACCAGGTGCAAAATTTAGCGAGGAACAAGCATTTCAGAAAATTCACCCTCTGGTTTCACATTTAGAGTCATGCCGTAGCAAGAGTGTCGATCTTTATCTCACTTGTGCCTGATGCAATTCCACGGGCAGAAGCAGAAATACTGCTAATTTACTCCAGTGTAAATGATGGATTTGTCTTGAAGACATTAAGATCGATGGCACAGAATCAAGCCCTCCCAACTCTAGCCCAACACCAGGCAAGCAATGCCTGCTATAAGCTGGTCTAGGCAAGCATTTAAGCGTAGCTTCCACGCTATTGTTTCCTCCCAGTCTTGTGCAACTGCTGCTACATGTTTTTAAGAAACCTGGACTGGGGGATCTGACTGCTGACAGAGCAACCTGACGGGTAGGGCAAGATGACGGATTGTGCTGCCACGGGAGGCAGAGAAATGTGCCCATTTTATAGGAGATCAACATGTACACCCATCCCCAGGCCCCAGAAGTGTTGGTGCTGCCTGCACCGAGAGCACCCGTGAGCTGAGGAGCTGCCCGCATCCCCCCCAGCAGCCAGACCATGCGATAGAGACGCCGCTGCTAGCAAATGATCTATAAGAAGGAATCAAATAACAGTAATAAAAAAGCACTCCACCTGTGGGTGATCATACTTTTTAAGATGGATTAGCGAGAGCAAAATGACTGCTTATTTATAGAAAATAATGAATAGCCTAGTGCTTTTAGTTCAGAAAAGGACGCGGGGGAAAAAATGTACGTTGCTGCAGCAGATTTTTAAATAAACAGAAAACCTATTCCAATGTCATGTATCACGGCCAGGAATGAAGCAGTCCCGTGACTCTTACGAACATGACATATGGCAGCTCTTGGAAAGCACACCAGGAATATAAGCAAAGCAGGTAAAAGACTCAAACTGAGGGAAAGGAAGATGGAGAGAAAAAAACAGCTTGCTCAGCCTGACTCCACACCAATGCTCCACACCAGGATCTTGAAGTATTCTGGAAAAGGGAATGGAAATGCCTCTCTGAACTAAGTCTTGCACTGGGCTCTTTTTATCTCCTGCCTCTGGACTCTGGCCAGCTCACGTGCCCACACTAACACAGCCCAGCATTAGCACAGGAGCAAAAGGAGTCTGCCTAAAAGAAAGAGCAAAACTCTCCTTCTGGTTCCTAGGATCTATCAGTCAGACTTCAGTCAGGTCAACATTCAGAGCAGATTTCTGATTCTGGGTATTTTACCTATTATCAGACTCCTGAAGCATCTAAATCTTTAATGCATCCTTCCCCAGAATGTACAAGTGAGGCCGGGAAGGGCTGTTCATTTTACAGAGCAGCGCAGAGAAACCAAGGGATCAGGTTTCTTGGTCTAAATTCCCCTCCCGACACCACATGCTGCCTTTATTATACCTTGGCTCAAGACCTCCGGAGGTGCCTTGCATGAGGAGCCTATGGAGGAAGGAGGCAGCCCAGCTTCAGCTAGTCCTTACAGCGGGATCCCAGCTGGGCTGCAAGCCTCCCGACCGCTCCTATTACACAGCCCCCTTCACCAGAAAGGGATTACAGCAATCCCAGATATTTTACAAATGATGAAAAAAGGAGGGGAAAAAAAGTTGACATGGTCAAAATGTCAAAATACAGCAGGGATTTTAACCCCAACAATTAGAAAAGCAGTGTACCACCACAACAGTAAAAATGCCTCTTAGAGATTAAATCTGTAAGCTTAAATTTAATTTTACACCTCTCCATGGATTTCTTTATGCAGCAGGGAGATGCTGGCAAAGCAAGCATGACATTTTGCGAGGACCTTCGTGACAACGGGATTAGAAACACCCTGAGGGAAACACGGCATCACCATGGACACCTTTTTTTGCAGCAGTTCATACCGCTGCAGTGTAAGAGGAAAGGGGGGTAATCAGGACGTGATCCCACATTCATGGGGGGAAAAAGGTTTACGAGAAAACAGAACGCTTCCCTCTGGATTACCTTTCTTCCCAACCGCACCCACCGACAGATCAGTGCTGGGTGTTCATGCAAACGGTAAAGATCTCGCCCCAGCACCGTTGCCCCCAGTGGCACTAATTCGGGGACACACGAGATCCCACACCGAAGGGCTCACAGCTCACCTTGGTCCCTAAGAGAGAGCTGACTGGTGACAACCAGGAGCTTACTGAATTTCCAGCAACCCCAGCGTGTGGAGCCGTGGAGGCCACCACTTCGATGCCAACATTGCTTAACAAAAACTGTTTCAAAGACTTACAAATTCTTTTTAAATAACAACAACAAGAAAGCAGTTTCTTGCTTTTTCTGCTCTTGGAAGCCCCACCTGGACACACAGGACTTGCACAGCACTGACCAAAAATACCACGGCTCCTGACAGCTTGCTCCTGCACAAGGGTAAAAGTTAGAGGGAAGCTGAAACTCTGAGCTTTTAAGAAAGGAATCCAGCAGAGTGCACGCAAAGTTCCTTGGAGAACACAAACAGGAGCTGAATAATAAATAAAAATACACTATCAACACAATCGTTCCTGCGCACACCATTTTCAGAGTTTATGATGAAAGTACCAGAGAACCTTTATGGAAGGCCAGCACTGACTTGGCTTGAAAAGCACCTTAACAAACAAAGTGCGTTAAAAAACGCAGTGCTAAGACATGATCGAAACATGCATTACAGCTTGTGAAAGCCCTTTCCGAGAGAGCGTGCCTGCAGAGGACCGTGCAGAGCATTGATCTGTCTGTATTCCGGGTGCTTTTCGGTTGATGCCTGACCGTGGTTTACAAGGGCAAGCTCGTAGGTCTCTGTTGTTTATTTCTCTGCAGTCTTCTCCTTGTCACTGATAATAGTTTTCAAGCCATCCAGGCTCAGAGGATTCAAACTGAGGTTTTCCAAGGGTTAAAGGTCAAAGCAATAATGTGCTGACCAGGGTCAGAAATATTTATCCACACCAAAACGGTTCTGGATACTCAAATCGTTGAAAATCAGTCTTACGACAAGGCTCACGTTTGGATTTTCCTGGCACGGCACGGGTAGGGAGCAGACCCTGACCGGAAGGGAAAGGTCGCATCAACATCTGCCTGTCTCCCTTGCTGTACGCCGAATTTAATGGAGGTGTGGGTCCTGGGACGACATCCATGCACCCATCCCTGCTGCCTCCCCACCGCGGTGCTGGCTGCAGGGGACAAGAGATGCTCATTCCCCAGCCGAAGCCACCAGAGTTTCCACGGCACCCGCCAGGGTGATGGTCAGACACACTTCTTTGAACACCAAAGCCGGGACTGCCTCGGAGCCAAGGGTTACAACCTTCTGGACGGACAAATTCACTGACAAACACGCTGAGCACGAGCGCTTCTGCAGACCTGCAGGAAATCACAGCAGCGACTGGTGTTTTCTCCTCTCCCCCCACGCTGCTACCTGCGCTGCGTGTTTACTGGTAATGCCGCGGAGCACAAGCCCCCTAGACTTCAGTAAAGTATTTGCTCACTGTGAAATGGGAAAACATTGCTCTTGTTAAAAATTCCCATCAGACTGAAGCGGATCTGCTCCTCAGATAATATAATGACACCGAGGTCCCCAAGAGAGCCCCCTCCAAAGCTAATAAAGTGAAAACAAATCCAGTTACGTTAGGTTAATTTAAAGAACTTCTCTTTTTTTTTAAGCGTACATGGAGAGAAAATGGAAGAAACCTACTAAATTAATTCCAGCATTATAAATTTCATTTAGCAAGCGCAGCGCACACCACTGTGAGAGCAATAACAATATAGGAATCTTTTAAGCAGAGAGTGTAAATTATTTCAAGGGAGTGGTGAAGGAAGAAATGACAAATGTGCAGGAGAGAACCTGCTCCGATATTAATTAAAGTAGAAATCTGCTTTTTTTGTTTTCATTTGGCTTTGTTTACAAGGAACTGGAATTAACAGAGGCTCCAGACTCGAACAGCCAAACCCTTCCAAAGTGGGACAAGCCCTGCCCCAGAGGTGCCTGTTTCTCATCCCAGCATCAGGAGAGACCAGCGGGGATTCACACACCTATTCCATGCACTACACAACGCTGGCCAAACATGGGAGCATCTCCTTGCGGTCCCACATCCAGACCCTTGTGAGCCAGAAGCGAGCCAGACCTCTCCTGCAGGGACCACAGCTGGGGCCAACCCTGCTGCCCCGGGCTGGTGAGCACGTGGAGAACGGGGATGGATCCCAGAAGAGCCCCCAAAGGCATCAGCGAGCATCCAGACCGCTACCGCAGGGCGCTAGGATTCACTGCTGGCGTCTTCATGCACGGAGGCAGCAGAGAAGGCAGGAATGTTGCATTTCCCAAGCATGGCCTCCAGGTAATTCACACTGGAATTTCTTTTGTTTTTACAAGAACACGGATTTCTTCTCCTGTCCCTGAAGATACCGACACAAAACGCTCTCCTTTAAAGCAAATCCAGAGGGCACCGCGCTCCCCGCTACGGGACCTGCACCTCTGTCTCCCCTCATCACATGGAAGCGTAGCAGCAAGTTAATTAAAAGCAGGTAACACCAGCCATGGGTGTATCCAATTTAAAAAAAAATAAATAAGACAATGCAAGGAACAGCAAACTAATACACAAGCTTGACTCTTTTATATAATGCATCTGTCAAAATGCTTAAGTGTTTGCTTTGCTGTACAAGCAGGCAGTCACGATTGTGCAGATAGTCATAAAGCAGGGCAGTACTATAAAAATTAGGGATTTGCTTCATTGTCTCTACTGGTTTACAGTTACTAATTATGAGACTGCTAAGTGCCAAATGGTCAACAAGCAAATCTAATTGTTATTTAACTGCAGGCAGCCAGGCTGTACATGCACTCAAGGTACGCACACGCACATTTAGTGCACGGCTGCTTGCACGTGGAGCCAGGTCTGCAAGCGCAGAGCACACACCAGATCTCCTGCATCCCAGGAGCCAAAAGGACTCTCCTCCTCACCTGGGCTGCTCATTGCAGGGCTGGAAAGACTGCAAAGGTAACTGGTGCATGCCCCTCGAAACTTAACACTGCCATGGGGCCAGGTCATTCACTCAAAAGCCCCACGGGTGCAGGCGAATAAGGAGCATCACATTATTTCAGAGCAAAGCAGACCCACGTGCAGTGCTGCTGCTCTACGAGGCCAGCCACAAGGGATCAGAGGCTGGGACATTGCCACCATGCCTGTCACACTAGTGGATGGCTGTCAAACAGCCAGGCACTAAAACCAGGAGCAAGAGTAGGGAGAAGACGAAGCAAATTGCATGCCAATGGCTTCACTGCAAGCACAGGGCCCCTTCCTGCTGCAGCACCCAGTGAAATAACCAACCCCTTCCCCTGGCTGGGCACCGAGAGATGAAATAGGGCACCGTGCTCTCTCAAGTGGCTTCAGAGAACTGGGCACGGCCAGCAGCTGAGCAGTGGGTTCAGGGAGGGCTCAGTTCCATCCTTGCGCCGAGGCACATACGTTCCCCACAGAGGGCCAGTGAGCAGCCACCCCACCCTAGGGCTTGCTGGGTACCAAACCCAGGGCAGCCAACACAGGGAGCGCTGCTGCAGACCCACAGACCCACCCCAGGCCTGCATCAGGGAGGTAACACAGCCGTGCCCAAGCTGCAGCCACCCAGCGGTCAGTCACATCCCGACAGCTCCTCCACAAATGAGGAGGGACACGGGGCATCCGTGGGACCAAACAAAGCAATTCTCCCCAAGATGCACACACAGAACACAGCATGGTAAGGGAAAAACACTTCTGATTTTTATTCATTCACAATGAAGCTATCATCCCTGATGTGCAGATCCACTCTGTCAGCTCGGGAGTTACTCTCCATAGAGTAGGTCAGGTACAAGCACACGGCAGGGGCAGAACCCACGGAGCAGCCCCATGCTCCACCAGCACAGAAGGAAGCAAGGGGCTGCCCCACCAGCAGCAGTTGTCCCAGCAGAACCAGTCCTTCCCAAGTCCTCTGTGCCTGCTCAGGGATGCTGGATGTCACATCTCACGTCCCAGGACAGCAAGCTCAACAGGTTTAGTCTTCTGCAACCCACAACTCCCATGCTTGGGGCTGAGATAGTTTAAGGGCCACAATATCTCATCAGGCATCGTCATAGAGTAGGACATGAAGGCTCAGCTTTGTCTTCAGTGTAAGGAAAAGCAACTGTTTTCACCAACACCACGCCTATTTCATTTGGAAGGAGGAAAGCTTGAAACTGGGGTTTCTGGGGAGAATTCCTTTATTCCTGTTTTCTTGTAATTGCACTCTTACTGAACTCTCCTGGCGCACCACATTGCGATGCAGTCCACAGAGGTAGTCTATGACAGTTCACCTTAAAGGATTAGGTAACCACAAAGTATTATAGCAATGCAGTTTATGTAGACCTGGAATGTATTCTCCAACGAGATTAACCTATCTAATAGGATTTGGGAAGCTTTCGGTGCCATTAGGATGCCCTACACACACAAAAGGCTCCGCATGCTGTAACCATTTGATTTAATCTAATCAAGACCTCCAAGGTGCATTTTGTAATATGGAAATGACAAACATCCACTGACATCTCAACAGACAACTTTTACCCCAGTTCCATCCTGTACAAACAGGCAGATGCATATGAGGCTAATCTGCCGTTACAAGAGCCACTAATTATTAAAGCCTGGGTTTACAGCTGGTTATAGTCTAATCCTGCATGGTACGGAGCATTCCCCTAAGTGCTGCTGACGGGATGCCCATTGTCCCCACTTCCCTACATTTCACCTTATAAACCATTTTAAATGTCATCATTTGCCATTCTCTCTTAGGAGGACTCTTGGGCAGCCCCAGGGGCTAGGTGCTGTGCAGATCAGCAGTGCTAAGGATCAAAAAAAAAAATAAAGCCATTCGTATCCCAGTGTTCTTGCAGCACAAACACAGAACCAGAGGCAGCCACAGGCCAGCACGTAATGGGAAAGCGTGGCTGGGCAGGGAGCTGGAGGCAGCCACCCCACAGACAGCTCACTTGGTAAGCAAAAGTGAAGCTATAGATCACACCGGTGAGCGCGTACCCTCTGGAAGTGGGCAAGACCCCTATGAGGGACTAGCGTGAGCAAGAGCTGCCATCTGCTCAGGGGCTTTTAGCTGCTAACAAAAATGTTCTCTTTCTTCACCAGTTGTCAGAGATCCTCAATAGTTGTTCTTGAAATGGAGATGAAAACAAAGTCTTCTCGTGGGCTGGCGAGCATCCTTGGCTAACAGAGGAGAAGAGAAAGTGTCTAACATCTCCCCAAAGACCTACGTGCACCCACCAACCATCAACTGCCCACGCACAGCTCCCACCACGCAAAGAAATTATCTGCAAAAGTGGCTAAAGCAACATCTGGAGCACCCTGCTGAGCTGCTACCTCCCTACAAGGCCCCGTGAAACAGATCTTCAGGAATCAAGAGGTGGTGTTGAAGCAGTCCTGACCACACCTCAAGGTAAATCTGCTTACAGGTAACCTTGGCCGCTAGACATCCACCCACGTCATTTTAAGCACGCAAGGAGCAGCTCTAGCACCGATGGACTTTAATCAGAACTGGGCTGGCTCAGCAACGCTGCAAATCTCCTTAGTCCGCCTTTACATTTATTTTCAAGGACGAGATTAGGCATCTCTTCCTCGGTGATATTCATCAGAGGAAAGGAGTAACGATGAAAGCCTCTCGCAGCCTCTGGGCAGGATTTGCCTAACCCTGCAATTCAGCCCTCCCAGCAGAGCAGGGCTTGAGAGGTACAGGCATACCAGGAAACCATCGCAGCTGATCCTGCCTTACCCAGGTGTGAGGACTCCCAGAGCATCTTCTCACACAACTAACTTTGTTCTTAAATGAGCATTTTTCCCCCATTATTTTCCATTGTAAATAAGTCTTTTATCAGAACTGAGGCTAAAAAGCCCCATGTATGTCAGTGACAACTCAGAGACCCGGCGTTCCTCCAAGCCTTCGATCCTGCTGCTGGAGAAGTCCTGCTGCCAGCAGCCCGGCCCTCTTGGCTTGCCTGCACTGCAGAACAAATGCTATCGCTCATCCCATTGGGCTTGTGTGAAATCAGCCACGAGCAAAGCACTTGGTGTATTTCTGTTTTAGGGGCTGGCTCACGGACAGCAATTTGTGGTTGCAATCAGCTCGAGGAGGTTACAGAACCAGCCCTTCAGCAGCTACCAAAGCAGAGTCAAGATGGATGCAAGAAGCCAGGTGCTCAGCTCAGCAACACGAGGGAGCTTCATCGATTTCCAGGGCTTTATATTCAGGTAAAATGACCATAAGCTTCTGGCCTGGTGCATATTGCCAAATACCAGGTGTTCCCCAACCCCACCCCAAGGCACATGAGACAGCAACAAGCACTGGGCAAGTCAAGTGAAATTACCACTGGCACACACTAACAACTCCACATGCAAATCGACTGAATCATTCCAACTCTGCTCCCTGTTGCATTCATGGGAAACACCAGGTTTAACTCTGAAATTCCCTCAAAATGCTTGAATACTACTTTTTCTTTGTCTTAGATGAGAATTAAACCTGTGCTCAGGAAATTGCTTTGGGTGTAGGTTGGTGCTAACTCGGATTCATTTTGTTTTCCCCCAGCACAAGTTCTGTCACTGCCTGACCCCTTGGAGCCCCACGGGGCTGTGCCACAGGTGACCTGGAGTGAGCCACCTCGCACCCAGGGTGCCGGGCTGCCCTGCCCCACCGCAGGGCTCTCGGTTGTTTCATTTATGCTCCGCCAATACCATTAAGTCTTCAGGCAGAAAAGACCAAAGAAATGCAAATAGGTACGAGCTCTTTCACATTGCAGCAGACTAATACTCTTTTTTCCTTGGTGTTTGTATACCAACAGCAGCACACACACAGATACATACATGTGTATATAGGTTATGCACTGGTTGCTTCGGGCTTTCTTCTTTCCTTATTCCAGGGAGCTGCACTGGCTTTGAGGGGATGGGGAGAGAACCAGCACTGAGCCCACATTTTGGTGGAGACAGATGCAAACTCCTCCACCTGCCCTTTGGCCACAAATTAAAAGCCAGCCTGAAGCAGTCCCTAACACTTACACAGACAAAAATTAACCTGTTGCTGAATCCTGTATCAAACCCAGCTGCTGCTTTAAAAAAAAAAAAAAAAAAAAACTTACACTACACAGCTCTGTCAATGACTGCAGGAGCACCAAGCACAAGCACAGCACTCCAGGAAACAATCCTTGAAAATTACCGAGAACAGGAGTAAACAGAACGGCTGATCCACCACTCGTTTAGACCTTAAAAACCTTTTTTCTTCCGAGCTCAGACTTCTGCATCAACTTCGCAAACCCTGCTCTTTAACAAAGCTGACACTAAAAAAAAGGGAAGCTATATCTGATCTCATCAGCCATTCTGTCTTTAAAGCATTTGACTACAATCCGCACCAGACATACTTAGCAAACTTTAAAATACAGCCTCTCAACATTGTTACAATTAAGTCACTCTGAAATGTCATGAAAGGCAATCTAGTCCCATTAAAATCTTCACACTCTCATTAAAAAAGCACTTACAGACTCGAAAATGTTCCTAATACATTATTTAAAGACACAAGATGTACAGTGACTAAAAACCTTGTACAGAAAGGGAATAGCAACAGTCTGCTTTAAAAAAAAGCCCATGTGTGCGTGTGCGTGCAAATTTGTGTCATAATTAGGTAATTGGGAAACTGCAGGTAGAAGGCACTGTGTAATATATTGGCTTTGTCTCTTTTTTTTTTCCTTCATTCTTTTTCATTAGAGAAAGAGGGAGAAGGGTCCTTTCTTTCCAGGGAAGTAAAAAAGCCCATACCAGGCTGCGTATGAGTTATCTCGGTGCCAAAGCCACCTCTTGTCCTGTAAGGGCCAGCGACAGCCTACACCTCCAACACCCAGCAAAGAAGGGGTCACTCACAGCTACACCTGCAAGGACCAGGGTGACAGGAACAACAACCAACGAGCTCATGCTATAACCAAGTCACTGTCCTCCTACAAACCCTGTATCTTTTTTGATGTTAACAGCAGATGAAGGTATAAAATTTGCATCTTTATTGAGCCCGCTGCTAGATGAACTGTGCTCCTCCAGGGCCCCAGAGCAATGAAACAACAACGTATGCTTCTTCCAGTGAAGGCTCTCAGTTCTCCTTGTACCTCGCCTCATTTAAATACTTTGATTTTAATAAGGTTTCTGCAATTTAGACCAGTGTAAGAGGGGAATCAGGCTGCAGAGAGGCATCGAGGCTACAGAAAAGGAAAAGAAATATCATTTAAATGAGTTGGAAGAACAAGAAAATCTGAACAAGATGGATAATTGCCAGAGAGCTCCCTGTTTTCAGCCACAGCAGGAGAAAGCCTTCCATTTCAGTAACGTGACAATTTGTGGTGAGGGAGACAAAGAACACCACTGCTTGCTTGCAGAAAACCAGTGGCAGGCTCTCTGAAATTCCTCACGTCCTAAAGAAGCTTTCAACCAGACAAAACCAAAACTATACAGAATTCAGTCCAATGCAGCTTCACAGACCACCGTTCTTCCCTCCTTGGTGGTGTGGCTCGGGAAGAGCAGGAGGGCTCAAGGCCAGCGTGCCGTATGCTGTCACCCACCGTCTCCTCAGAAAGGCAAGCACTCCACCACCAGCCCCTGCTGACAGGCTACGGAAGGCCAAAGCAAGCTCAGCGCATAACGAGGCTACTCAGAGGAATCAGACACCTGCAGAAGTTGCCACTCAGGATTCCCCAAGCTCTGCTCTTCAGCAGCCTTCATCCAGGTTTCTTCCACAAATTCTTCCTGCAGATTTCTGAAGCCACAGCAGCTTTTCGCATGCACCCCACAGCGATGTGCTCCACAGCTCACTGCCGCTCACAGAAGAAATATCTCCTCCTGCCTGCACTGAGCCTCCTCACTTCTCTGCCAGCACCAGGTCTCGTATGAAGAAGCGCTTGAACAGTCACTCTCCATCTACCTTACTCATGCCTGTATCAGTGCTCATCACATTCCTGCTTAATCATCCCTTTCCTTCACCGAAGAACCCTTCTCTGTTCACCCAGCCCTTCCACTGGAGGTATTCTCCCTCTGACCACCCTCCCCGCAGCCCATCGCTGTACCTCTTGCGGTGCAGGGGCGCAACATTTAAAACACAGCAATCCATGCAGGTGTGCACTGACTTAACAATGTTTCGTTCTCTATTTCCGCTCAATGATGCCCGATGCTCCGTGAATGCTGCAAATGCTCTTGAGCCCTGGTGTTTCCCTAGGACTGTCCTCAGGGGAAGGAAGGGGAAAGGGCCGTGGGGAAGATGTGCATCAGGGCAGGGAATGCCCTTCCTCTGCCTGCAGCACTCAGGGGGATGGAGCAAGGCAGGGGGCACACATCCCTGCGGGACCCTTGGGCACCCCGGGGTACGACACTGGTGCCGAAGCACTAAGAGGCAGCATAATGATTTGTTACTCGGCATCTGCAACAGGCTCAAGGGACATCCCAAAACTGGGTGACTGCTGGCACTAAGTGTCTGGCTCAGGATGCAAACCTCAGAACTAAAAAGAAGAAGAAGAATCAGCTAAAGAGTGTCCTAACAATAACAACAACATTCAGCTTTACATGCCCTCAAGATGAAGCTATGAAAGTGAAGATGAAACTACGGGAATGAGTTGAAAATTGGAAAAAAAAAAAAGCTAGGAGGAAAGTAGATGAAAGAGAAGCAGGAGCATCTTTTACATATGCCAAAAGACCTGAAATTATGTCATTTTAACTGAATACACTTCAGCTTTCAGGAAAATCAGTCACGATGACTAGAAGCTTCAAGTCACAGGCAGCACTGTTGCTTCTAAATTGAGCTCTCGTAAGCTCCACATCTGCACCTTGCAAAATCTGTTCCAGCTCTGAAATACACTCCCAGACCCCTCCTGACCAGAGGTCCCCAGTTAAAGGAAGAGCAGGGTCCCGTTGTGACACGGCCATTACTCACCACTGACCCTGTCCATAGCACTGACTGCTTTTCACTTATGAAATGACCGTACCTGAACTTGGGCCTCTAGAAGCACAAGCCTCTTACAGCTCTTAATCCATGAATAGGACCGTGCAAGGTTCACACAACCATCGTCCCCTGAAAGTAAAAGACGGGCTCCTGACTTTGTACAAGATTCATCTTTCAACAGCCTCCTTCTCAGCTGTGCTCCTCCCATCCCCACAAGCCCATCCTCCCGCTGTCTGATCTGCTCCATTCTTTTTCTTAGTAGACCTTAATGCTTCATGCAAATAGAAAAATGTTACAGGGCATAAAATAGATAAGAACTCTCCGGGCATATTTTATTACAGTGCTTTATCATTTAATGCACAATATAGGGATGTATTATGAAATACCACGCACCCCTGAAGGCACGATGTTCTATTTCAGTAGGATGCAACAGCTTCCCCAGGAGGACAGCTGATTCCAGTAATTTCCAAAAATACAAAAGTAAAAGCTAGTCCCCATTAAAAACGTGCTGCTGCGAGCAGAACACCACTTTCAGTAGTCAGTGAGAACGCAGGGAACTAACACGAGCGATTCCTCACGTGGCTCGGGAACCTAAACTTGTTTCTCCAAACAAAAAGGCACGGGTTGGCAAACATGCGGCTGTTTCTGTTCCTCCCCTACACCCAGCCCTGTGGGATTCCCACGGCTCCAAGCTGAACGTTTTTAAACCACCTCTGAAGCCCAGGAGGGGTCTGGCTAACTGAGGCAAGGACTGCCCCATCAGCACATGAAGAGGAGCGCGTGGACTGCGTCCATCGACAAACGGCATGCCTTTCTGCATGCTGTCATCTCTGCGGCAGCTCACACACTGGCTTGGGTGCAATTTAAAGTACACTTTAAAAATATTAAATAGCTAACAGACACTGTCAAAGGAACAGGGACTTTCTGCTTTCTGAGCTGTGCAATCATTTGCATTGGTTGCATCTTGCGTATTTTAGGACAAAGTTACAGAACTTCCAGCAATCCCATCAACCATAGTGCAGAGGAAAAAAGCCTACTAGATGAGTCAGTAACGGTTGGTCTCATCCCATACCCCATCTCCCAACACGTCTTGTTTCCTTTCTGCTCCTCCATACCATAATCCCAAGAACATTCATCTTTTGTGCCAGGAGAGGACAAAGCAGGCCACCTATAGCAGGAGACAGCCTTCAGCCTCTGCCAAAGACAACCTTAAATTGTTCTGCTGTCTGAACAGGCCACTGCAATCAGGCTTGAATAAAGACACACAAAAGAAATAACACCATAAATAAAGAAAACAGCAAAAAAACAAGGAGATGCTACCTGAGCTGGCTGCAAACAAGCTAGGCATGGAAACACCTGATGTCCCACTGCCTTGGGTGGTGTTCCCACAGCACTGCTGCCCCTCCTTGCCACACAGCCCCACGACAGCCCCAGTCCCCCTGCAAAGACCTCATCTGGCCACGGGCACAGCAGCCCCCTCCTGCACTCCCTGGTCTGGGGGCTGTGTTCTAAGCCAGGGAATCCCTACAAAATCTCAGCTGAGAGCCCAGACAGTAATACATGTTTTTTTCTAGCACTTATGTGATCTGTTTGTTATTATTATTTTTTAAATCTCTTCAATTCTAAGCCTCCAGACGGCCTCCCCTCCCTGCTGCCCTTTGCTGGGCAGTAAGCACGCACACAGGGCCACTCCTCGCCCCACCGCCCTGGAGATGTGGAGATGTCTCTGTGCTGAGGATCCATCCACATGTCCTCACGCCCGGGGACACTCTGCTGGGGCAAAAGCAGCAACTAAAGCAAACACGGGAAAGCCCAGGACTGAAGAAGTCAGGAAGAAAGGCTCCAACAGATCAGCTCTGATTGCATCACAAATAATTTCTTGATATGTACTTCTCAATCTCACATGCTTCTAAGACATTGCTTTGTGAACAAGTCACTCCTCCAGGAAAGCAGGGTCAGGCGAGCATCCCACCCCATCAGCATGCCCCCCAAGAGCAGGGCTGGCTGGCTGGGGCAGCCATCCTGTCCGACAGGCAGATATCTGCCTGGGCTGGTGCCATGGGAGAGCCTGCTTCACAGCAAAACAATTGCTCATAAAAATTCCATTTAAGTTGCTATAACTTAACATTGTCCAAATGAAAACCCAGGGGCTATGACTGAACCTCGGGTGACTCTATTGAGTTGAAGGGCATTTTATTTTGTCTTTCTTTTTCTTTCTTTTTTTTTTTTTTAAATATTCATTGATCTGAGCAAACATAATAATCACCATCTGTTGTGAACACAGATGGAATGGAAAAAAAACAGGAGGGTCGCATGCCTGGCTGGTGTAAACCAGCATAATTCCTCTGACCCCAGCACATCCACTAACACTCAGGTAAAGCGTTTCATGCAATTTGTCTGAAACTGATCACAGCATTAAAAATGCACCTTTAGCCAGAAGGGTTTGGGTTTGGTTTCTTTTTTTGGTGCAGGGCTGCTTTTTGTTTCCTTTTGTTCTAATGCTCTTGTACACTAAGTGGAAAAGGATCTCAGATCTTGACATCCCACTTCACTAGAAAGATGTCACACGCAGCAACATCCGTGCCTCCGCCTGCCGAGTCAGGCAGTCAAGCACCTCCTCAGCCCCCTCCATTACCGGAATGAGACGCTGAATAAATTCCCTCAGCTCCTACAGAGGGTAAAACCAACAAAACACAAGCAGGAATGTTTAATGACTCAGTGCAACAGAAAATAAATGACTTTAAAAACACAAGTGCTTTTTGGAAAAGCAAGCTCTCCCCCAGTGGAGAAGGAGCTGATGCTGCCTGCGTCTTTCACCACTGCAGGTGCCATCACCACCAAGAGTGGGGCCAGCCCCACACCTCCACTGAGGCTGGGCAGGAGGCAATGCCCTAAGGCCTTGAGACTCCCTTGGTTCCCAGGGTCCTCCCTGAAGCCTGGGGATCACAAGGGACTCTGTCTGCTCTGGTTTATTTTTGCAAACACACCAGGTATGGGCAGCTGCAGACAAGGTGGGCACACATTCACCCCAAATCCCAACAGCCCTGATCCGTAGGCACAGCCCTACTGGAGACATGCACCACCACACCTCTGCACCAGTCAAGTGGGCAAATGGGTTTTGAAGAAAGAAAAGTCTGTCCCCACACATCCCTTTCTGCTCAGCATCTTGCAGGACGCTTAGAAAACACAAGTCCCACACACCTCAGCGTCAAGGCTGGCAGTTTAGTGCGATAGGAGAGATAGGAGAGGTTGGGTGCAGGCATCAGGATCAGCTCTGGCAGCCCTGAACACAACCTGAGCAAGACACAAGCAGAAGCTGCAGCAGCTCCGTGCTGAGCTGTGTGCTGTGTTCCAATGGCTTGGCACAGCTCAGAAAACCCATCCCAATGCAAAACACTGTGGTATAGCTGAAAAACACAGGAAACAAGCTGCAGAATTACAGATGAGGATTTTCCCACATAGGCATTCAATGGCCAGAGATTAGTAAAATCTGGATATTTGCTTTAAAGGAAAAAAAAAAAAAAAAATACATGCACACCACCACTTGTATCCTCCCAGTTGATACCCTACTTTCACTCCCATTCTGACACAACTTCTGCAGCCAGAATATTAACAGCACTGGAGAACAGAACAGACCACCTGAAGTCTGGGATGAGACTCTTCAAATGGTAAGAGGAATTGATTTTGAGCAATAGAGGGATTTTCACTGGCTTTGGATGAATTTTTATGGGTTCTGGTGAAAGCCGCCGCTGAAATGATGCTGGACCTCAAGTGGCAGGGGCTGTCTGCTATCACTGGAGCAGGAAACAAACTGTAGGAAAACTCAGATGTGATGTAGGATGAATAGCAATTGGTTTCTATCTCTGGTGATTTCTGAATGCATTATTGCACTCGTTTTAAAGCATATCACGCCGATCTCAAACCTTCATGTTGTCACGGGTTTCCTGGACAAGCAGGATTATTTTGGTCTTAATCCTTTGCTAGATTTAGCAGTGCCTCAGATGCTGAAACTCTGCACAAAAGCCAATCTCACTGATTTCTCCACCTGACTTTCCTTGGTTCCACCTACAAGGACTGACAGGTATTTACTTATAAGACCCTGGCATCATTCAGCCCATGGCAATTGACATTATTTTGCAAAAAAAAAAAAGTACTAAGCGCATGCAATTGTCCCAAAACACTGTTCACATTGCAGTTGTCAAGCTAAGGGAGGTTGTATTGTACACCTATTATATACATTTTTCATGGATAACCCTAAGCCCGAGTCTTTTGCAGTCCTCTGGGAGCCTTCTCACTGATGAGGTGGATCTGGCTGTAAAAGGCAGAGTGACCTAAAATCTGAGGCTTAGAGTGTTGCATAATCTTTGAAATTAAAAAATAATTATTACAAATTGAATTTCCAAATAAACTAAAATCTCAAGGGAAGAGTCTCAGTCCAGTATTTGGGAGCCTTTAGCCATGTTTCCTGCTAACATTTAAGGGAGCTGGAAGGCTAAATCCCATCTCTCGAACAAGAGCATGGCCTTTTGGTTTCCCATCCCTAAGGGATTAAGAATGGGGAAGTCAGTTATTTACATGTACACTGGAAAACTGTATTGCCAGATAACAAAGGAAAAATTAAGTAAATATTAATGCCCTCAACCTTACCCTGCAAAATCAAGTGAATGGACAAGCAAAGCAACCATCAACACAAATCATTCAATATTTTCACTTGTCATACAGATTCTGTAACTTTACAATTGAAGACTCTGGGCATACTGCTGTACCACAAGGGCCAGATTTTTTTTTTTTCTTTAGATTTAAGCTTGCCATCTTGATGCTTTCACATAGCATCAAGGACCTAGCAGCATGTACAACATCAGCAACAGCCATCACTTGGGATATTGCCTGATTTTACACCTGGTAGGTCAGGTCATTGTATGGCATCCACAGCAGGGGTTTCCCTACCTGTCTAAATAAAACAAAAGCCAAACTTCACACCTGCGGAGTATTGCAGCCTGGGGCTTTGAGTTGATTTTGGGTAAGGGAAGATTTTGCTTATTTGCTCTCTGTCCTGCAGAGCAAGGCCAGAGGAACCAGCAGTGGTTTGCCTACTCTGTGCACCATGAAAACAAAAATCCCCAGTGGACTTGAAACTCAGCCATGTTTATGTCTCTGTATAGCCCCAAAGCATTAACTTTATCCTGTGCAAAAGATGATTGCAAAGGCAAAATTCAGTTCAAGCTCTGTGCTTGACAGAGCACCAGGCATAAATAGAAGATACAGACAAACCAGGGAGAAACGGAGCTGACCCATCCTTCGCTCTCTGCAAACCCTGACTCCATCTGTGGCTCTCAAGGCAGCATGTTGCTTGCTTTATCAGCAGCAACTCTACCTAACCCAGGGCACCACCTAGGTAATAGGTAACTCACCTTATTTGAGAGGCTCTGAAACCTCCCCCTCCACATCCATGGGCTCAGCCAGGCCCGGGGGAGCCACCGGACTGTTTGCATCAGTGCAAGGCACATGGTAGAACTGCACAAAAGTCAAAAATGAGACTATGTACACACACAGACACGCAGGGAAAATTGCTATCAATTATGCTAGTTAATTATACATTATAATAGAATTAGAGTAAACCCTCCTCATTATCTCCCGGTTCAGAACCTGCTCACAGCAAGCTGACCACATGCTGCACTAATGCCAGTAGCCCTCGCATTAACCTCTATCTTCGCCTTGCAGCTTCACTGTTTGCTATGCTTATTGGGCTTGCTTTGACCTTGCTCCTAGCTGACCTTTTACTGAATTCCAGCATTTGCAGCAGTCCAGGGGACTGGCTCATCTCCCACGCCTTGCTACCACACTGCACCTCTCGAGGAGGCAAGGCCTGGGATCCCATGCCTTGTCCTCTCTGCCCAGAGAGCCTGTGACATTACAGAGACAGCTTACAACTGCTGCTCTGTGTTCGGTTATTAAGAGGAAGTCCTGAGGGACGTTTCATTATTATTATTATGACTATTTTACACCGAGGCTGTCAAACAGGGATAATTGCACACATGCCTGCAAGCAGCAGCACCAAGGGCCCTGCACCTCTCGCTCAGAGGGCCAGAGCAGCTGGGACACCGAGCCCCACAAACCAGCCTGCATCCCCAGCACGGCATAAAGCAGAATAAAGGAGGTTTTTTATGGCTGCAATTTGCTGCTGTAACACTGCTGGATATTCAGAGCAATGGTGTTTGGCCGGTGTGGGAACACGAGCTGCCACCAGTGACCCATCTTTAAACATCTCTGACAGGCTCTGACTGCAGACGTGCGCTGTGGGGATGGACCCATCTTCATGCGCAGCAGGGAGCTGACCCGCATAATGTTTGCTTCACAAAGTAAACATGGTTTGTCTTCTTCTAAAAAAAAAGAATAGAGAAAAAAATACAGAAAAGACTCCAGAATAAAGTTCTCCTTTAAAGGATTTAAGGGATAAGCCCATCCATCAGCTGCTGAGGACTGAGTACCTCCAAAGAGGGTAAAGTCCCAAGCACCACACAACAGATTTGACACAGCACTGCAGCAAAGATGATAATTTGGATTCCCAGGAGCACAGCTCAATAGCATTTCCTCCTTTTCCACAGCAGTAATAACGCAAAGCCACATGCAGCACCTTACTTGTCCTGCTGTGTGCTCCCAGCAAGTCCCTATCTACTCTAGGCCTCAGAGGTGAAAACTGAAAACCACATCTGGGAGGGAAGGTCAAGAAGTAGATTTGGCTGGTTGGGTCATGTCAGGAAAAAGGAAAAAAGTTCATAAGAGCATTGATCATGCTAAACTCACAAATAAGGGCATGGAAATACCTGCTTCACAAGAACTTCATCATACGCACAGGCCCATAGTATTTGAGAGCGCTCCGCCACAGTCACTGAGAGGTGGCGACGGCATCAGCTGAGGCCAAGACACCCCAACCACCACAGAAATAGGTGACCTGTAGTAAATAACCAGGTGTCACAAGGGCCACGTGCTCTCTGCCCACAGAACAGGTATAAAATCCATTCACAGAGGCTTGTGGTCCACCAGGACTGAGTGCTGACCCTGGGGCCTCTCCACCAGCCCCCAAAGACACAGAGGCAAGGGGTAGAGGCAGCCCCACTCCTGTACACGCACACAGCCTCAGGGAAACACTGCGATGCCAGGGAGAGAGCATTTTTACCCTGACCCTTCCTCCTCTGAGATACAAAGCTTCAACAACTCAATGTTTAAGGATCATCTATGAAAGTCACAAATAGCTATATTTTAAAAAATTGCTTTAACATTTTAAAACCTCAAATGCCATTCAAAGTAACTGCAGTCAGCCTGAAAAGATGCTATTTTGCAGTTTGCAGATGTCCAACAGAAGAAGACCTGGGCATGGTTTACATCTCACTTCCACACAGCTGCCCTTCGGCCCTGCAATGGAAACTGGGTGCTCTAAGCCCAAGCAAAACAAAGACTTCTCACTTCAGCTTCAGGGAACTGAGAGCCCTAAGACGACCAGGGGGCCCGAGGAAGAGCTTCTGGGAGATGGGCAAACAAGCCACATCCACCTTGTATTGGAGCACAAGGCACAAACTGAGCCCCGTCACTGCCCAAAGAGCAGAGGACCTGCTGCTATGTCCCACAGAGATGCTCTCCTGCTGCTCCGATCACTAACTCCTTCCTAGAAATGAGATCAGATGGCCTTTAAAGAGGGTTCACAGCACTTCACCCCAAATACGCAGAGCAAGGGAAAGCAGCGTGAGCAGGCCAGCCTGTCAGGTACTAGGATGCGATGCTCTTTTCATATATTCCAGGCTTTGAAAAGGCTTTTTACGCATTAGACCCACCCCTTTTTTAATACTGTGAGGACTAAACTGCACTTATGGGGGAAAGAAGCATAAAAAAGGTAATAAACATTTAATGATCCAATAATTGGTTATATCCGAGTAATCACTGTTCAGTAATTAACTCCCATTCCTGCTTGCTCATTTCATATTTTCCGTACCCTTTGATAGGTTCTTGTGACTATCAGCATTCCTTAGAAATCCTTACACTGAGGCCTTTTGATGAAGCTAAGAAGCAACGATAACATTAATCACTCCACACGTCCCAGTGGCTTTCAGATTCAGACCGGGCCCTTCCTCTTTGCACATCACTTCACATTCCTCCTCAGCTGTCTTTAGCACAGCCCCTTGGCCACTGGACTTGAGGTTTTCTCATGTTACGGGGAAAAAAAAAAAATGAATTTGCTCTAAGCACTCAGTGCCAAAGGGTTAGTGGGAAAACACAACAACATAAAATCACATCTTGAAAAATAAAAAAAATAATTGCATTGCATTATTATGGAAGAATACAGAGAACAGCTGGCTTGTTGGTGGTATGTAAAATTAGAATTAAACTCGGGTTTGTGTCGCTTCCAACTAATTACCCACAGTAATCAATAGAAGATAAAAACTTCGGGCTGCTGCTTCAGCCTTGTAGATCCAGTCCTCTCTAACCCTCAGCAACGCAGAGCAGCGGGAGAGTGGAGCACACTGGCACGGCTTTATTTCAAGCACAGCAATCGCATCACTGCTTAGGAAAGAGGACGAGGTGTCTCCTCACCAGAGTGCCCAGAAGACCAGTCCTACCCAGGGGGCACCTCCACAACCCCGCTCCCAAATCTAGCCAATAGTGGCAAGAATTTTAGAGGAAGCTCATAACAGAAGGTGGATTCGTTTGTGGTCTTTAAATATGAAAAAAATACATGATGGTATTTACATCTCTAGAAAAACAGCTCTAAATTTTTCCAAGAAAAACAACGTCTTCTGTTTTGTCAAAAGCAGAAAGATTATTGCTTGAAAAACAAAAAGCTAAATTCAAGTTACTTTCTTTGGAGTGGATTTTGATCTCGGTCACATCTGCATAGAGCCAAAGTAATGCCACGGCATTTCCTCATACTTTTATTGCAGCCAGACATTTGTTCAACCAAAATTTCTTTCTTGAGATAAATATTTGCTGAACTTAAAAACTAAAGCTATTTTTCCCCCCTAAAGTATTTTTTTTACCCTACATTGATTCCCAGTTGCCACCATTTCATACTGAATTCAACCTGCTGCCTGCAGCAGAGCTGTCTTTGGCCGGTGTCTGAACCAGAAGTTCTTTCCCCAAAAACATGCACTCACCTCCCTTGCTCACAGCACAGATCACAGAGCAGCAATGTTTGCCTCAAAGGTTTGAAAAGATCAGGAGTCACAGAAACACCAGAAAAAAAAAAAAAACATTCTTCAGACATCAAATATTCTGCCCCAATTGTCAACCTTATGCAAGATGCTGGCATTGCAACATTGTGTTTTTGACTGCCACTATATAAATTAATAAAATGACTGTCAGCACAAGGAATCTTGATATTGAACATGAAATCCCAAGTTAATCAGAACCACTCGCACACAGCAGTCATTTATGCCCTGCACTGGCTAGCAGGATCTGCTAGTACACGTTGAGCTGGAGCAAACATGCCAGCAGATCTGCACAGGAGGGAACCTCAGCTGCTTGTAGGTTACTGAGGCACTTGAAGGCATTTGTGGTGATGGGAAGGGAGGAAGACAGGCAAACAGATTGAAAGGGGCATGAAACTTAGAGAGAGCTCCTCGCCATTAATGGAAAAATAACTGCAGAGTGCTCTAACAGATTTCTCCTCTTTTGTATGCATAGGAATATTTATTTAATCAATGTTCTGTAACAAAACAGGCCTCTGGTGAGCTGTTGTGCAGAGCGAACTCTGTTCCAAGCGCAATGCTTCCCATCCTGCCACCTGTTTAGCTGGTGCTGGAGGCAGCAGCGTGCAGCAGGACAGGTGGCGCCTGCACAGCACAGAGCAGTGGCACCCCGTCCCCAAGCAAAGCCACACGCCAAAAAAACCCAAGCCATTCCCCCAGGCTGGCCCTCAAAACACATTCATTTTCTAAAAATGCACCATTGAGAGGCCTTGCATTAAGAGCATGTTTTTGGATATAGCTGATAGCATCCTGCTCCTGACTGCACCTAAACATACGCTCGTTCTAAGTCCACTGTGCTATGACTTTTAACCACATCTTCAAGTACTGTCTTAAGGAGGGATTGATTTAAGCATCTGCACACATATATTGTCCTTAACTAAAGCCTTGACTGCACCAGCTGCAGCTCCTGGGGAGCCTCTCCCCACACTAACTTTCTCCTCAGTTCATTTCTGTGCCCTTTGCTGCAAAAACACGGCACATGCAACACACAGACCTCAGCGTCAGCTTACACAAACCTTATCACAAAGCAGCTTCGCTCTTATATTTGTTATGCAAGGACTAAAAAACCCTGCATTTATTTATATTTTTATAGCCAGTTAGAAATAGAGATATCCCAGTTTCATGACATACTACACCAGCAGACCCTGGCATTAATGACAGGCCTAATTTGTTTATCACCGTCACAGCTGCCAGAGTTAGTAATACATCCTTAAACATTTCTCATAGCTAGAACAAGAGTTTCTTCCCTATTCTGCAATGGATTTAAGAAAATATATTACCATAAGCTAGCCTTGATATACACCGCAGCTGAGACAGATAGCATTAGAAGGGATTTAAATCTGAAACAAGCCATAACCAAGCAACACTAACTTTTACATCATTAATAATCATAACAGTATAAAGAAAAATTAAGCAATCAGAATTTAACTGGGTTACCCTTCACATCGGATTTGCTTAATGAAATGATTGTAATCGACAATTTTAAGGCAGAATTACCTTTAGTTTAAAAGGTGGCTGATGATTACACAGGTACCCTCAGTCACTTAAATATGCATTGTAGCCAGGCCACTGGTACATATATATATAAGCACTGGCATTTCGCATTTCAAGGCCTTACAGTTAAATTACACAGATATTTTATGTTCCTCACTTGCTACTTGAGCAACCTGCAATTGCTAATTAAGTAGCGGAGAAATCTCCAAAGAGAGAGAGCATTATAAAACCCATTTTGCAGACAGAAAAACTCAGCTGCAGCAAAATCAACACCCCAGCCCAAAGCAACACTTAAGCACGCGTCTGACTTCACGCTAAATAGCGGCTCACACACCAGCATTGTCCCCATAGACCTGCTGTGTTCTGTCAAGACACCCAAATGAAATCAAGACACCAGACACGGCACCTCCCCACGAGCATACACAGGGCTCCAAGCAAGGTCATGGAAGTGGGCTGTGGTTGTTACCCAGGGACAAGCCTGTACCTCCTAGGGAACAGCATTCTCGATTAAAGGCAGTGTTTGAAAGACAAGAGGAGTTGGAGGCATAGTTTGGGAGGGACCTGCACGAGCCAAACCCCATGGGGCAGCACAAGTGCAGCTCCCATGTTCCAGCTGGGCAGAGCACAAACCTGAGCAGGCAGCAAGTTTTTTTTTTTTTTTTTTTTTTTTTTTTTTTTTTTTTTTTTTTTTTGAGAGAAGAGACAAAACTGAAACAGAAGGGTCTTTGTTGCCTATTACCACTTCCACTCTCCAGCTCTCCCCTTGTGAGGGCGTAAAGGAGGAGCAGGAGCACCGTTCCAGCCCGGAAAAGGGCACTGCGGACCTCAAACCTGCACTGGCAAATCTACCCTTGGGACATGTGGGTAGAGATGCAGTAAAAGCTGAAGGTTTGCCCTGCGCTCTGAAATGTGGGGAGCTGTACAGCTTAAATGCATCCTTTGTACGCAAACATAATACAAACAAATGCTCAAAACATACTGAGTAGCAGTCCAGCACGGAGGACTGAAAAACCCCTAAGGTTTCAAAGCCAGCGCTGTGGTCCTTCTATAATGTGTGTTTTTCCACATTGCAGTTGGCATTGCCCTCCCTCCGAGACATTTTCCAAGGCCGGCCAGCCCAGACCGAGCCCAGCCATCCACATGGGACAGACGGACGGACAGCATGCAGCAACACAAGAAATGCCTCCTTCCCCCCACGCTCAGGGGGACACCGTGCCAGGTATTTCCAATAAACAAACAAACCCTTCCCTAACCTACAGCACACCCCGACAGAGCCGAGTGCAGCCGATCCGCATGAAAACGTGGTGACCCATACTCTAACGCTGTAATCTAATCCTTGAACTAAAGACAGTTTAATGCCTTTACAAATCCATATGTTTTCTAATACCACCATTGCTGTCAGCAGACTACAGGAGAGCCTCTTTGAAGATGGAAGTGAAATGACAAAGCACATCATTGTGAAGGCAATTATATGCTGCAGTAACCATTTTACAATAGCCCATATGGGCTGTATTTCAACAGTGCAATTTCCAAATCTGCCTTAGCAAACATATATCTCTGTCCCAAACCCAGGTAGATTTTGCAAAACAAAATAAGACCGCAGCCAGAACAAATCCAAAATATGGGTAACAGATGTAAAAATATGCCAACAAGGATACCAGAGCAATTTTTGTCAGAGTACCAAACAAAGAGAGCAGCCACAGCAGACCTCACGAGGCTATTCACAGCAAAGCTACCCATTCAAGAGACTTTGAGACCTGGTTTTATCAGAAATCTGATTATACACTTGCATGCTTTCCTATGCAGCTGCCCAATTCACTGCTGGGGTCATCGTTCCATCCACCTCCCCAGAGACTGCAGAGCAGGGTAACTTGAATCCCAGTTTAGAAGCTAAACTCAGACGTGAACCAAGGCTGTGCAGGCTCACTCCAAGTCACCTCTGACACCCCAGACTAGAGCCTATCTGAAGGGGGGAATAAATCAAAAACTAAAAAATGAGGTCATTACACTTCCTATAGCAGCAGCTCCAAGCGCCCGCTCCATCTGCGGAGCAAGCACCAACCCCTGTGCGGTACCCAGAGCCCAGCATCACTCCAAGCAGCCCTGGGGCCAAGTCCTTCGGAGGCACAGAGCTGCCAACAGCCTGCTCCAGCCACACGGCTCCCTGCTCTGCATGCAGGAGCTGGAGGCAGGGCTGACGAGCACCCTTCATGGGGCACAGTTACACAAAAGCAGCCGCTTAGTGGAAAAAGTTTTTCATCGATTGAAGCCCTGGATACCTGCTCCAGGATACCTCTGTGCCAGCAGCACTGTTTTCTAGGGGCACCAGGGTAAGCCACACACAGGACCAACAGCCAGGAGGTGGACCCACAACCCACAGAGCCCTGCAGGCTCCTACTCTGTCCTACACAGCCACCAGCAATACAGAGAGGCACAGGCACGAACATCTTTCTCGCAGAAGTGAAATAGTAATAAAAAACGCCTTAAGCTGCCTGTAACAGACAGAAATTGTAAAGGTGAAAATTTACAAGTTCATTGCCAACTCATTAGCAACAAACCACCCACATCGTATTTCTTATGTTTCAATGCCAAAAGCAGCAGGCAGAGGATATCCCACCGGTCATGCATGCATGGCACAGCGCAAAAAGGTACCAGGACACAGGGAATGCGTGGCTGGGCAGCCAGGTCCAGCAAGAGCCTGATCCAGTTCCTATTATTGTCAGCTCCTCAAAATGATCCAGGGAAGCTGGGCAAGAGCATTTCAAAGACTTTAATCCATGTGAAATATTACTTCCTGGAACCGGAAATTCAATCCCTAGCAATGAAAACAAAAAACACACTCATAAACGTACCTTTCAACCCAGCCAATACAGTCCTATTTAGGCTCTCTCTTTCAAAATAAAAAATTAAAAAAAATCCTTTACTCATTAATATAGAGGAAACTTGAAATGATTGCTGTAATTGCAGTTAAAAAATTAATCATGTTTAGAGATAAATGCAGATAAAAGCATGTTTTACTAATTATCTTTTGAAGCTTCTGTTCATGAAAGATTAAAGGTGGAAGAAAAGTTGTTGAAGCATTGAAGACAAAAATCCTACCATTTCAAACCACTTTGAAGCCTCGTACCTAGCACGATTGATCTTTAATGTCCAGATGTATTAAAAAAGGAGCCTTTAGAATTCAGAAAAAGTGTAACAAAACACTGGAGCTTTTATGCAGGCAGCTCCCTGAGAATGCCCACATCACGCAGTCACTGCTGCAGCAGCACAGACCCCAGCCCTGGCAGGGCAGCAGCCCCTGGGGACTGTGATGCCTCGCGAAGCCCACGGCCACATCTCCACTTCAGCGCCAACGGGGCAAAGAGCTTCAAGCCCCATTTCAAAGCCCAGCTGAGTTCTGGGCATCACTAAGCTCACAGAGGAGATGCCAGCAAACCCACAAAAGGTGAGGTCTTTCAAACAGCCATCTCAGGTACCGCCATCACCTGTTTAACAGAAGACCCAGTTTGGCAGCCATATGGGTTACACACAAGACGTGTGAGGACCCATTTCCATCCCTGGGGCTTTTCAAGGAATGCGGGTTATCTGGGTGCAAAATACTCAGAGGAAAACCCGGTACTTCCCTTCACCTGCCTGCAACCAACAAGACAGGTCGTTCCCTTCCTGCTCCATACCAACATTATTTTATATCAACATTTTGCCAACTCACTCTAAGAACTCCAAGAAAGTTGATTCAGAGACTAAATGTGTCAATTGTGGGCTTAAATTCAGCACACAGGTGTTCACAGCTCCACTGGCAAATACTAGGTTTCTGCAAATTGAAACAAGTTGAAAAAATACTGTTATATCAAATTGCTAAGATACTTTACAGCCATTTCATAGACTCACTTATGATTCACATCAGATTTGAATTGTTCCAATATATCTGAAATATATACATTTTAGAGGCATTTCTTACTGGCAACCTCAATCACCTGCAGTACGAGGACCAACATCTGTTGCTACAGCACAATTTTCAAAAGCATTTACCTGAGCTCAAACACTAAGTCAACATGAAGGACTCTTTACTCCTCTTGAGTTGAGAGAGAGTTAGGACAGATCTGAAACAGCCCACCTGACGCCTCTTTCCTCAGAGAGGGCTCCCATTTAAAGAACACTTTTCCACATCTATCACCCAAGCTGTATTTCTTGCTCCTTTCCCCACCTCACCAAATCTTTTCACCCCTCCAATCACAAAGCACCAGTGACACCAAATTAAGGACTTCTGCTGTTGCTACAAACCTGAACGGGGCTAGGTAAGAGATTAAATAGTTGGGTTTTTCATAACCACACATCCAAGGAAATGTGCCAATGTCTTTTTATTTGCATATCTGGCAGACTGCCCCAGACAACTAATACATAAGTGACAGCATACAGGTGTATTAGTTTAGAGTTTGCCTTTAATCTAGAGGTGTCAATTTGCTTCTGTTTTAATTACATCCATCTTGATATGTTATTACAACCTCATGAAACTTCTTCATTATGTGAATGGCTATAAATACATACACATGACAAACAGTTGTTATAAATTTTCTGGTTCAGCAGTGGAAGCACAATATCATAGCCCACACATCACGTACATTTAAAGTTTCAGTGCTTCCTTGCCTCCCGCCTTCTCCCCTCCCCTTTCCCTTCCTTCTATTTTCTTTTATCCAAGACCAAGATTTAATTTTTATTTACTTCTTATTTAATGGATGCACTAGAATTCCCTCGCTGGTAGCCGCATTCTGATACAAACGCTATCAGCTTACAGAGCCCTTCCAGCATGTGTGTGTCCTTCTGGGCTGCCTCTCTGCAAGAATGTCTGTTTGTCATTAGGCAAATATAAGGAGATTGCACTGAGGTCTTATAAACATGCAAAGATCCACTTTTGTAGTTACATAATTCACTGAGTTTTTCAACACACATTCTGAGGTTGAAAACTTGGCAAATCCATTCACCAGATGTATCTTTCTGATCCCAGAACTCATTAAAATTTACTTTTTTTTTTGAAAGTCCAGCCGACTCAGCTGTTGAGCCACATTAATTACATTTTTATTATTTTTTTCCATAGTTAAAGTGACTAATGCTGGAAGAGTCACCACCTATAAGCACAATAGCCAGCCAGTAAAAATTACTAGAACTTTTAATCGTTTAGTAATATCCAAATCACATAAAATAAAGAAAGGCAATTTGGTCCCCTCAGAACAGACGGTTTTGATTTTCAGTATTTATTTTGTGTTTTTTTTTAAGGGAAGAAAAGAAAGGAGAAAAGACAATTTCACACCAAAAGATTCCATTCAAAGGTCAAAGTGCCCTTGATGTGCATTAAAACCCACAATGCTAACAGTTGCAACATAAATTGTCCCCACCAGCAGCACTTCTTCCTCTGCCTTCTTACCACAGGGCGTCCTCTGAGGTCAAAGCTACTTTCTCCGCCCCAGCCCGTCTCCAATGGGTTTTGTGCTGTGCCTGGCCATTCAGCACATCTGGCCAGCTTTGGAGCACACTGGAGAGAGCGTGTTACCCAGCTCCTGCCACAGCAGCACGTCCCAGCTCCCGCCCATGTTCTGGGGAAGCTGGGGACCAGACACCAGCACCTGAAAGACCCCTGAAGGATGCTCCCAGAACCCTCCAGAGGCACGTCACCAAGCACTGGGACACGCAGGACCCCCATTTTATAATCAAAGAGCTGGTTTATCTTGCTGCCTCTCCTTCACTCCCACCGTACCCGTGAGAAGAAGCATCACGGAAGCCAATTCTCACATTGAAAGGTCTGCCCATGACAAGAGCAACCTGTGTGTGGTCACAGAAAGATTGGCACTAACCACTTGTCTCCTCGGTTCCGTTTCATGGACAAAGAACTGAAAAGCGTCTTTCATGTGCTGGGAGGGTGAGTTAACAGCAGCAGTAGGGCACTTCAGAGCAATCTGTAAACCTGTTACCAGCCATTCTCTTAAAAAAAATCATCCCTCATAGCTCGTTATGGAGCAAGACTTCTCACAGACCTTCATGAATTCAGTTCTTGGTCTGACCACTGTATGATTCCATGGGAGCGCAAAACACATTTGAGAGAGAGACATACCTCCTCTACACCTACTGTGCCACACAAGGAGAGCCCCTCCAGAACTTCAGCCACCTTACAGCTAATCTAATCCCAAATCTCCCGGTGCCTACCTCTATTTCCCTCTCCGAATGCAGTGCACCCTGTCCTCCTGCAGCACCCCCACACCTGCCCCAGATGGCTCGGTTCAGAGGATGCCCAGCACAGCACACACCTCGAAGGCTGGAGAAGTCTGCTCATTGTCATGAGCTCATCCAGCAAAGGACAAGCCTGAACCTGTGGATGCAGAAGACTGATTGGTGATGTTTTTATTTCCAAACCTATAATTCCCCCTTTGCTACCGAACAAAAGCACAGAAAGATGCAATTTATAAGAAGCACTGGTTTTAGAGGAGAAGCATCTTCCACTCCAGAAAGCTGGCAAACGTGCACAACAGATTAATGGGCAATCATTTCTTCAGAGAACACTAAGCTGATCTCCAGCATAGCTGTGCAGTAACTATTCCCACTTGGACTTGGGATATCAATCACATCAGTGCACCAAGTGCCATTACAGAGCCTGAAGTTCAGACAGCCGGGCACTTGGACACAGCAGATATTAAAACCTCAGCACACCTACTGCATCTTCATCTCGGGAGATTTGAAAACCAGGAGGACCAAGCAGCACACCGAACAAAACCCCAGTAAATCCACACTGTGAATGTCAAGCAACGTGATCAAATTACACCTGACAGGCAAAAAGCCGCAAGGAGAAAAATACGTGCGGTGCTGAGAAATATCCACTTCTGCAGACTTTCACGCCACCACTCCTGCAGACAGGAAGGCAGAACCAAAGCTCCTCCTCACGCTTACCAGACTAAAGATTTACCCTTTTGGTTAAAGCCTTCCCTCTCCACCACACAAGTGTGTGAACTTCAGCAGCAGTGTTGCCAAGATACAAGGAGAAAAATCTCGAGATATTAAGGTAACACGCTATTTAAAGGCAAACAGTACAGCAGAGCTGAGCTGGGGATCTGACAAATTGCCACTGCAAGTTCTGCTGTTACACCAAAACAAATCCCCACCTGCATTAGCCATTTCTCTTTACTTACAAAGTAGATTTTCATAATATCCATTTCACAACAAAGGAATTTAGAGGACTGTGATGTTCTGAAGTGGTCTTCACCATGGCTTGGCACCACGTCAAAACAGCAAACCAACTACACAAGAAATGCATGCAGCTGGGAATCTGTGGCACACATCAAGCCAAACCCCGACAAGAACACAGATACTGATCTGATAAATCATAAGGATGGTGTACACAAACACAGAGAAACAGTGCAAGCAGTTTCCCTCACAGAACCGACCTCAGCAGAGGGCTGCAGTTTGAGTAAAGGAAAACTCAGAGTTAAACATCGCCACATTTCAGCCCACAACCTCCTAACTCCATTACTCTTTTATTAATTGCATTTGAGACTTCACTAAACTTGAGCTTGGGCTATTTTAAAAACCTATCTGACTCAACTTATTGTTGCTCAGAACAAAGATTAAACTTCTAATTTAGCTGCAGATAATTACAAGGCTGCAGGTCAGACCCCCGGTGTAATACGGAAGGGTCTTCCACTCAAACTGCCAGAAACATTAAAAAAAAAAAAAAAAAAACACTAACAGATGGGGAGAAAGGGGGGCATTTCATTGAGCGAGGAATCCTGCCTCTCTCTCAGCTGAAAAGTTACCAGGTTTAACAACTTCTAGGCAGGGGCTGAGCGTTCCCCAGCAGTGTGGGCAAGGCTCCCACCAAGGCACAGAACAGACCTCACCTGCAGCTCCCAGGAACATCTCCCTCCAGCTCTGTGTTCCCATCCAGTCCCTGATATTTCTCCATTGATCTCAGTGTTGTAACTCAATCTTTCAATTACTCAGCCCCTTGATGTCTTTCTGCTGATTTTTTGGCCTTTCCCTAGTGATCATTTTCCTTCCAAGTTCCTGATCCTTTACCCTTATTTTATAAATCTATTTCTTTACACTCCCTCACCCCAGCAGAGGCCCCAGATATTTAATGAGAAAGGGCTTACTTTCTCACCCAAACAGCAGAAGAAAAAAAAAAAAAAAAAAAAAGATGCCAAGATAAAAAAGGATAAGGGTGTCTTTTGTCCTATTGATATGTGGTATAATTCCCATTAATGCTGAGCTTAAAGAGCGGGGCCAGTGGAGACTACTTGAATCACATCTATCTAAAGAACTTGTCCTTATAGTTTAAACTCTTCCTTCTTTAACTCAAGGCCATTGTGCCTCCTACTACCACCCATGGGAAAGGCAAAAATCCCCACCTTCATTACATTGTTACCTTCAGGAGTTTAAAAGAGTATTTATGCAAGGATCACAATCCTCGGCCATTATGTGCAGGAAGAGATGATAACAGCTCTTCAACAGCTACATGAATCGGGGGGAGCTGGGGGTGCCCAGCCTCATAGAAAAGTAACAGGCTTTTATTCACATGTCCAAATTATAGTAACATAGGTTTCAAAAATTACCCGAGAGGTTCCTTTTGTGGAACACGCATCCTGCTGCTCGCAGCCCCGGTTTCAGTTTTGGTTGCTGTTTTTTCATCACTGGTCGCAGAGGGTTTTCATCGAGAGATTCAGTTGCTTTGTCAAGGTTATCTCAAAATATGATCTCAGGTCAATTTACTGTTTCCTCTAAACATAATGAAAATAATAAGCACATCGCTTCATATGATATCCCAGCGTCACACAAAACCTAATGCCACTTGTCATCCGCAGATACCTTCATTTAGTTACTACCTTCTTTTCCTCTGCTGGTCTAAATCTGAAGACACGTGTGTGCAAACAGACTAGGACAAACACCGAAGAACCTAAGCAGTCAATAAATACAAGAAGGACTACTAAGATTTGCTGACAGCACTGAACAAACACCTGATGTTATGATGCTGCTGCAGTAAGGCACGAAGATCAAATTCCTTTTGAGATATGAAAGGATAGAGACAAAGCAGAACAAACTGTGTCAGAATCTCAGAGAATTTAAGTAAAGGCTAATCAAGCCACCTAAAAGGCTGGTGTGAAGAGAATGATTCAGGGAGAAACCCCACTGCCATCCAGTTGTTCTGGTGTCCAAGCCAAAGCTCCTACTGTCGCACAACCCATCTGTTCAGTGTTTTCGGTGGGCCATGCATGGTGATGGGCACCACACGATGGTCATTAAAGCAAATTCCTGCCTTCAGACGCACACACAGGGTTACACTGTGTGTACACAGCACATAGACACACTGTTTAGACCACAGCATCTTCAAAACCTCGTATTATTTCCACATTTTGTTTGTGTAACAGCACTGTTTCTATTTAAAAGCCACTATCAGCTGTTAAGTTTTACTCCATTTAGTCTTGCATTATTTTGTGCCCTCAATAGGTAGAACTGCCATAACTAACATCTGCCTAAATCACACAAACTCCGTGGAACAATTGCTTAAAAACTATTTACACTGGGTGGATGGAATCATCTGACACAGAATTTGAAACTCATTAAGCAGCTCCTTGACAAATATTTGTCAGCATTTCTCATTTGTAATTAATTACATTGGGCTTTACCTGACGATAATTTAGCATGGTCTCAAAACAGACTGATGTCTGCATGCTGAACAGAAATTAGCTCAGCAAACGTGGTGAGGAACTGTGCTGGTTTTATGGAACAAGAATCGCCATTTAAATGCAAGCTCACCCCTCCACATGCCATTTCTATCTGTGCTTTATAAATAAATATCTCTGTCCCATTTCAAGCTTGTCAGATGAACTGCCCGAGCTGAAGCTAAACAAACATCCGCAGAAAAAACTCATTACCTTACCCAGGGTTCAGAAAACCCGAAACCAACTGCTTGCTCCATAGGGATGGTCAGAGCTGACTCAGGAAACACAGAGTACTTCCCGGGCTTTAAGCTATCTTAACATTCAGGTCAGATTTCATTTCTCATCACAGCAAACCACCTTCCCCACCGCACGCCAACAGCCCTGCCTCATCACCCTCCTGCCCAACGTGCTGGCGGGAGGAAGGAGACAGAAACCTCCCCAGCACATCACACAGAAAGTCACCCCAACAGATTCATTTATCACCTCCTGAAGAAACACTCTTTCCCTGTCAAACCAGCATCAACAATGCCCACCTGGATTTGGAGGACCTCATGCTGTTATTGTTGGAAACAAACACACCAGCGGCACAGGCTACAGCAAGAGGTCAGCTTGACAAGGCACGGAGCACAGACACCGGACGCCTGCATCTCCTCTTCCACGCCAAAAGATCTTGGGAGGCCAGAAAGCTGAGGGGTGAGTAAGGGCTGTGGAGCAATGTGCAGAGCCTGCTGCACATAGTCCCAGCACGCCACCCGCGGTAGGACGTGGTGCCGAGATCAAGCTGCAGGACTACACCGCCGTGCTTGACCTGGGGGCTGCTGAAGGTCGGAGCTCCCTGTGGGGCACAGGCCTTCAGAGCACCTCATTACCGCAGAGCCTTATCAGACCAGGCAAGGAGCAGTCTAGGCACACTTGCAGCAACACCAGATTTGCTCAACTGTTGCTCCAAAATAACAACAACCAAAAAAAAAAAAGGTCATCAATGAAAACATGCTGACTTTGCCCACTTCCCTCTTTCCCTGCTATTCCCCATGCAAACAGAAAGGAGATCAAGGTACAGGCTGTCATAAACCCCGTGACAGATAACTAGAAGCAGACGGCCTCTCTTTCTACACCAAACAATTTACACTGCAGAAGCAGAGGAGGCTACTGATACCTGGACAGAAAAAGCAGCTCTGAGAGTGGGAGCTGGTTAAAGAGATAATTGTGCTTCAAGGGATGGGAACTTTTATCAACATGCCTGTAATTGGTGTTAACAGACACAGAGGACTCCTGTTGGAACTACAACGGCCATCAGGTGCATCTTCTCGTGCATCACCTGTGTCCCCTTATGATCCACAAGCCTCACACAACCTGGCATTTTGCACAGTTGAGGTTTCTCAGTCACCCCAACACAAGGCATTTAGAAAAGGTCAAACAAAACAAAGCTACATGGAAATCCTTGCTCTTGTTCACAGCTTTATTCACAGCACCCACAAAAAGATCCTGGGGCAACAGCCAGCTCCCACCCAGCTCCCACACCTACTGCCACAGAGGTGGGCTCATGAGCAGAGAGCTCAGCCTCGTCCCTCCGCATCCCTCCTGTGCCAGCCAAGCCACCTGCTGCCCATCCTGGAGCACGGGTTTAGATCTTCCCGTGGTGTGAAGTTCTACACGTTGGTCCTCACTGCTTTCACCAACAAGCAGACAAAACACACCCTCTGTCTCACACTCTTGGCTATGCCAAGCCTGAGAAGAGGCTGAAGTTCAAGCACAGAGCCCGGTACGGCAATCCTGTCATGCTGGGCACAAAAACCTTCTGCAACATGGGGAGAAACCTGCACAGCTCCAACGAGCCCGAGGCAGATCCAAAACATGAGGTGTGTAAACACCAGGGCACCTCTCCACGGCACCCAGGGCTTCTCAGCTCCGGTATGAGTTGAGACAAGAACCTGAACATCTCCCCTGGGCTGAGACATCTCATGACCTCCTTGCCAGTGCTGAAATTGCAATGAAAACCTGCGGCTGCTACGAGCAACGCACACGGTAATTCCTGCAACATTGGGCTTGTGCCTGAGACACCTTCATCTCCCTCTGATCCTCGGAAACAACTTTCTCAACATATACACCGAGCTGCAGGGAAAAGCACCTAACAATGATTTTGTGACATTATTTCTCAACGCAGCATGAAATCGTTAGGTCAAAATGTGCCACCTATCACATGAACATTAAAAGTATGTCAAGTCCCAGTGTGCGAGCTATTGTTTTATCTGAATGTGATATTAGCTGGCAGAACTGGGTAACGTTTCAGCGCTCCTTTTTAGCGATACAGGATTACGACAGGATGCAAGTAGTAGCCATTCTTGGCTTTGCAACGAGGAAAAAAAGCACAGCAATTATTTTCATTTCAAGTGGGAAATAAATAAAAAAAATGAGGAGTGAAACACAATAAAGAGATTTTTTTCCAAAACACCCTACAAGTTCTGAACATAAAACTCGCTCTTCAATTCCCCTCCAGGAAGGGCTACGGCCAAATTCTTGAGTCCATATTTCCACAAAACCCCTAACACCAGGAACTAGGGCTTTGTTTGAGGAAGAAGAGAATTCTGTCCAAATCCTCAGCTTGCAAATCCCACTCTTGCTGACAAAGACATGTCCACGCTCCTCTCCTCTCCTCATGTAGGACACTCGTGGACGGGCTCACCAGGTGAGAGGGGTGGTAGAGGGGAGCCTGGCCATCCCCCAGCGCTGGTTCACCATCACCCACACCAGCCTCTCGCCAGCCACGCGGAGGCTCTCGGGGGGAGCAGATTCTCCCTTGGCTTACACCAGGAGGAGATTTCTCCCAGACATGAGTCTGGACTGGTGCAGGTGTAACCAAGGACAAAATTTGGCTCCAAAGGGTGGAAAAAAAAAAATCAAAAAACAACAAAGAAAAAAAACCAACACCAGAAAACGCCACTACGTATTCCTGGCTAAATATTTAAACAGCTTAAGAGCTACACAGATTTTTTTGTTAAACAATCAGCTTCATCTTCGCATTTATTTTGACAGTTCATAATTGTTACAGTTGTGATTCCAGTGCATGTAAACCCAAATAAATCTGCCTTTCACCACGCAAACTTCTCCCGAGCAGAAGTTAGGAACAACAAAGCCCTGCAGAGGAGCGGGGCCAGGGCTCCCCCGGCATCTACCCCCCCCCAGCTCCCGGGGGGGTGACAGCGGCCGGGGGGGGGGGGGGCGGCCCGGGGCTCCCCCTCGGGAGAGGAGGCGCCGCCCCCCTTTTATTCTGGGGACAGGCAGACACAGACAGACAGACACACCGCTCCCCCGGGGGAGGCCGCGCCGCCCACCCGTGACAAGGGGGGGATGGAAGAAAAGCCGTGGGGAGCTCGGCCCCGGGACACCGGGCGAGAAAAGTTTGCTCCGGGGGAGGGCAGCGGCCGCGGGGGGAACATGAGGGGGGGGACACAACGGGGTGTGGGGGACACAACCGGCCGGGGGGGACACAACAGGGCGGGGGGGGGTCCCGCTGCCGGCCCCGGTCCCCGTGGAGCCCCCCCGTCGCCGCGCTGCAGGTGTCCCCGGGCCGGGGCCGGGGCCGGTCCGAAGGGGCGGCGGGGTCGCCCCCGGCCCCAAAGGGGGGGGGGTCGCAGGGGCTGGGGGCGGCCGGCAGCGGGCGGGGGCCCCCCCGCGGCCGCCCCCGCACACAATGAGGCGCACACAAAGCACCGCCGCTCCTACCTCCAGCGCCTCCAAAGTGACGAAGCTGGCCATCGCGAAGCCGTCGATAATGTCCTCTTCGGCCGAGGAGGACTCCCGCCGCTTCCTGCGGGGGGGCCGCGGCCGGGACGGCGCCGGGGGCCCATTGTCTTCCTTCTCGGAGCCCGAGGACGAGAGCGCCGCGGCGGCCCCGGGGCCGGCGGCCCCGCCGGAGGCAGCGCCCCGCCGGCCGCCCTTGGCTCGCCGCTCCCGGTCGCGCTGGGAGCGCGATCGCCGCTTCTTCCGCAGCCCGTTGCATCGCGCCGGGCCGTCCATGGCTCTGGCCGGCTCTCCCGCTGGCTCTCGGCCCCCCCCGCCCCACCGCCGCCGCGGATCCGGCTCCCCCGGCGGAATAACGGGGGAGGGAGGGAGGGAGGGAGGGAGAGAGGGAAGGAGAAAGGGAGGGAGGGGAGGACGGGCAGGGGGTGGGGGGGGATGAAAGAATCCGAGCGCGGTTCCACCGCCACCAGCAGCGAGCACCAAATGTAAGAGATTCCTATAAGCGAGCCAAGGAAAGTAATGGCTGATCTCAGGTCGCCTTTGTAAAAAAAAAAAAAAAAAAAAAAAAAAAAAAATCGAGAGAAAGGAGAAAAAAAAAAGCCTCTCCAAGCAGGCAATAAATCAGAATAGCGGAATGCTTTGATCAAGGGGCTGGGAGGGCGAGGATCTCCGAAAGAGGAGGAAAAAAAAAAAAAGCAGAAAAGAAGGGGGGGAATAAAGAAAGAAGGAGAGAGACCCGCTGGAAGGAGGGAGCTGAGAGTATTTCCTTGCACAAAATTTATTTTCTTTCTTCCTTTCCTCCCCAACTAGAAGAAGTTCCGAGGGGGGTGGGTGGAAAAAAAAATATCTCTGGATGTCTGGAGCTCCCTTTCTGTCTGCGTGTGTGTGTGTGTGTGTGCGGGGAAGGGTGCAGCCTTCCCCTCCCCGCCGCCACGCACTGCTCTCCCCTCCGCCTTTATCTGCGCGGATCAAACACAACAATAATGATAACGAGGCGTCCAGATGCGATTTTCTCAGGCACCGACCAGGGCTGGACTCCGGAGCGGAGATCGGATCCCAGCCCGGCCCCTCCAAAAAAAAAAAAAAAAAAAAAAAAAAACAGAACCAAACAATAAAAGAAAAAAAGCAAAAAGAAAAAAACCCACACCAAAACACGCCCACCCACCCCGGCTATTAATACGGATCAATCACGGCAAATTCATCGGATTAATTGTGGCGAGGAGTGGGCGGGGGGGGGGGGGGGGGGGGGTG
>NC_048911.1:2182276-2257030 GCF_011077185.1 Oxyura jamaicensis
GCTGCACCCCCTTCCCGTCAAGTTTCTCCTCAGTTCTCGTCCCGTGTCCTCGCTCCCTGCCTGCTTCCTCCCCTGCAGGCTCGCAGCCCCCTCAGCTGCCCTCCCGCACCGCCCCCAGGGACACCAGGTGGCTGCTGCCCCTCGAGGGGAGCCCCCCGCCCATGGTGGCAGCGCCCCAACATGGCCGCCCCTCTGTCATGGTGCCCTGCCCGTGTGGAGCGAGCCGCCACCCTCCCCTTCAGATGGCTTCAGCTGCCCTGTCTTCAGCTCCAACCACCGTTGTGTGGAGGGGACGTGTTACGCATATCGCCCACCTCACCTCATGGCCAGAGCCTTGCCAAGTGTCAACTGAGCTCCAAGTGTCCGATAACTGAGCTTGTGCTCGTGGTCACCCTTCTCACCTCGTCCTTCTCTGTCTCCCGTATGGGGGAATGGGCTGAGGAAAGAGGCATGGAAGGCGAGGGCGTGTGAAGCCGTTGGGTCTGCATTAACAACAGGGAGCTGGGCGGACGAGGAGATTTGCTAGGAAGGAAGATGGAGGAACAAACCACAGCTGTCGGGAAAGAAGTGAGGAGGAGAACCCAACTGGTGTGCTCAGGGCAGAGAAGCGGGGCTCTGAAAGCACATCTTTGAAACGTATGAAACGTATTGGGGGGATAGGGGAAAAAGGAGAATTGGAAATCATTTAACACTATCTCTACAAGAAGCTTTTCATGGGCTCCTCAGTCTGCCTCTTGCTGCCAGCTGTAGCTGCTAATCGTTGCTCTGCTGAGACACCAAGGAGGGCCACGGCAAGCGGCACATGGGCTGAGAGCTTCAGTGTGTGTTTTTCCAGCAGCCTCCCTCCGGGCTGCTCTGACTCTCAAGGGATGATGCTCTGTTTGATTGTATAATGTGTTGTTTACTTTGTACCCTAACACTTAGGCCACTCTGATCAAGCAATATTCTTAATATATTTTAATAATACTAACCGCTCACATGAAATACTGGGAATTTGGTACACCTTTTTACCTTTTTATTATTATTATTATTTTTTTCCAGAAGGCAAATGACATTTTGCCACCTCTCCACACAGCATCTCCCATGTGGTATGCAGTGACTTTTGAGCTGCAACGTATGGGTGTGAACCAAAAGAAAAGGAAGTACAAAGCTGTCGGTAACCTGATAGTGTAAGAGTGTGTACCTTGCAGAAGGCCACGCTGCTCATTGCAGAGGCACATGGCTAGTTTCTAAACATTCTCAAATATCAAGCTGGAGAACATCACCTCCTAGATCTGACCCTAGATCTCCCTGTTCAGATTTCTTTCTGTTCAACGCTACGTTTTGCTACCTTGCTTCAGTTTCTTCTGCCTCACTTACAGCTGCCTGCCAGGTCTATATAATCTGACTATACAGAAGAGGTTGTACAGGTATTGTTAAAGTGATGCAATTTGTGTGTACAGGCAAGCTCAAATATTACAAAGTCTCTGTCTTCTGAGAAATATTAAGCTCTACTGTATCAAACAACTGTTACCTGTTGGGTTTTTTGGAAAATAACTATGTAATTTCCAGGGCAATGTAATTGATTACAGTTTCCTGCACATCCATCACCATTAAAGTGACTTAAGAGACCTGTAGTCGGATGTGTTTCTGCTGACATTCATTGCATGGCTGAAAGTCTGCTCAGTCTGCTTTGTTCCTGAATGCACGTATGTGGAAAACAGAAACAGCATGTGATTTATTTTACATTCTTTATAGAAACAAATCCCTAGATTTGCATGTCTAGTGGAAAAATAAAAAATAAAAAATGGAAAGCCATCCATCTAACTCATTCTCTGTTACAAAATATTTTTCTTTTGGGAAGTATCAAGCATTAGAAATCACTGGTCACCTTCTAGGGTACAATACAGGCAAATTATCCCTTTTCTGGTTGTGATCTAGCACCAGCAGGAGCATTTCCATCAACCTTAATTGATTTGGGAGGGACGGCAAGTAGGCCTTACTGTTCCACAAAACCTCAGACAGATGCTCAGGAAGTTCTCTCTCCAGCGTGTTCTTGCCTCCAGCTGAGCATTTCAAGTGATCTTACCAGGAAGGGTACAGCAGACCTCCATGCACATTTGTTCTTAGGCCACCTGTTGGCCTTTTCTCTAGAAATACATCTTGCGTGGCATCTGGCATGAGAAAATAGCTTTTTGTGTCTTACAGGCACTGGTATGCTCTGGCACCGTGCTGAGCTCACTGTTTTTGAGGTTAATGACTAGTGTACTCACAACTGGGTGTTTGTAGTTATTAGGTTAACACCCACGGAAAGGGGACTTGCTGAATGTGTGCTAACAGATCTATGATTTTCTGATTTGAGGCAGACACCAAAAGCTTTATGATCTTTCTGTTCCTAAATAATGAACAGAGAAAGGTTAATACAGACCAAAAACAACAAATGCAATTTTTGTATCACCATTATGCACTGGAGCAAAACAAAATCTGCACAGTAATAACACTAAAAGGGGTTTTCTTAGAAATAGCCCCTGGCATGCCTATCTGAAAAGGATATTTTGAAATAACATGAAAATCGTGAGGTAATTCATTGCTTGAGGAAATGGTGAGAACCTTGCTTCTAGCAAGAGTAATTTGCACTGGTTTTTTGGCATTAAGTTTTAGGAATTTAAAACAGCAGAGGCAAATGTGTCTTTCTGGGGATAACATCTTTTTAGGAGATGAGTAGTTTAAAATAGCAGAATGTCTGCCATGTAGACAGTTATTTATTATTTTAGGAGTTTGATCTGGGAATGCAAAAAAAAAAAAAAAAAGAGAGAGAGAGAGAGAAATGGAAAAAGGGCCTTTTTGTTATTGTTTAAACCCTGGTCTAACATAGCATTTATGAGAATAAGAAATAATGAGAATCAAAATTCCAATAATAAAATTCCAAATTAATTCCAAAATAAATGCCGGGGTGATTGTGCGGATGGCAGAGGAATTTAAAACAATTCCATAAAACTAAAACATTTTTACTCTAAATTGTATTGCTTATACAAATGTATTGCTTATAAGAACAGATTGTTTAGCTTCATAGCTAAGATATGGACTGGGTGTTTTAAACGGTGTTTTCCTAGAAGGTTGTTTGAAACAGAAACAGTTAAGGAGAACAAGGAGCACCCAAAGTTAACCAACAAGGAAAAACAGAAACCCATGACCTTTAAAAAAATAAATAGTACAAGAATAATGATAAAGGAAGTACTAAAAGCATTTAGTTGAAACCTAGCAGAAGACACGTTTCCAGAACAACATCAAGAGAAAATACACAGAGAACAGACAATTGTTCCTTTCACAAATTAACAAACAAACCCAATCGGTAGAACTCAAAGTCACAAGGCAGCTCTGAGGTCAAGAATAATGAGAACTTTCCGAGTGACAATAATATTGATTATAAAGTGGTTGAGGGAAATGTACATTTTAATGCCTGAGAACACAACAACATTTACAAAAAAAAAAAAAGGAAAGAAAGAAAAAAGAAAAAAAAAAAAAAGGTAAGAGACGGGAAGCTGAAGTAGATGGACCACTAGTCTGATCCAGATTGCCAGCATCTGCATCCTCCTGACAGTAGTGGTCAAGACAGGCAGTATCTGAATAAACTGAATATCTGAAACCACCACACTTTTCTAAGCCTCTTGCATTTTATCATTAGGGAATAAGAACAATGGTATAACCATCCTTATCAATACTAGGAGATCATGGGATACAGGAAAACATCACTAGATAGATTAGATGGCCCAGAGGAGATGAAGTTTGGATTTTGTAGCTAGTGGAAATCATTATGTCATCAGAGTTCAAGAAATCTGAGAATTTAAGAAAAAAAGAGATGGATGGCATCAGTAGAAATATGAGTTTTCCTAGGGAAAAAAAAAAAAAAAAAAAAATTAATCTGCATCTTATTTCCCTAATAGGTTAAAATAAAATTATGAAATAAAAAAAAATAAATAAATAATTTTATCAGAAAGAAAAATCAGAGCAGCAATAATATCAGAATTACAGTCTTGATCTATTGACTCGAATGGATCTGCACTCATTTACAGCAGGTGAAAACTTGGTCCCTGGAGAGTACAGGAGTCATAAGCAATAAAGCTGTGTATGTTTATCGTGTATGGCCAGATGAACTCAGGAGTTTTTGGTTGTTTGTTTTTTGTCTGAAACTATTACAAAATTGGATCCCACTAGTTCCCCAGGATTTGCTAATAAACACTCCAGTGGAAGCTGACTAAACCTGTGCTTCTAATTGCTTAAGATTCCTTATCCTGCAGCATGAACATTCATGAAAGGCTGCATTTGCAAGTACAGGGAGCAAAGCAGATGTCACTGGGTTTCAGAAAGCCTCATTTGAAAACATGATTTAAAATTTTTGGGTAGAACAAATGCTGTATTGACCATGAAGCTGGAAAGCATGGTGATGAATGGCAATATCAGAGTGTGTGTCTTTGTGGGTAGAGGATCCTGGAAGTTTTGGTGCTGCAATCCTATCTTGTTGACTATCTAATCTTAAATATCAAAAAAGTAGTACATTAAGGAAATTTGGAGGAGGCATTCAGTGTGAAACAATCACAAATATTCATGTTGGTAAAGGAACAAAAACAAGGGACACCACCAAAAAGATTTACCAAAAAAAAAAAAAAAAAAGGGAGTAAAAGGTAATGAATTATATTCTCTGCAGAAGCAAAGTACAAATCACAAGTATTATTAGAGTTCTTCACTTGGCATCATAAAAGTTAACTGATCTTCTAGGGTGAAATTCAGACCTCAATTACATGTAAATGAGAAAACTGCTACTGACTTCAGGAAATTCAGCATTTAGCTCTCAGCTTGTTCTTACTTCAGTTGGAAAATGGGATTTTCAAACATGACCAAGAGATTTGGAAGTGGGACCCTTTCAAAGGGACCCTCTGGTCCCTTTGAAAATTATTCACAAAAACACATCGCTAAATAGGTAGCATACATATCTTCTCTGAGAATCAGTCAGCTTTTATTACCAGAAAAGACCAACTGTTTGTATTTCCATGGTGCCAAGTTCAGACTGTGCTATTGCATGCTATAGCAATTCTGCCAGTGTGTCACAGTGATCTAATCAATTCAGATTTTTTTTCTTCTCTCCCACCTTAACCAAAGCATGTGAAAGAAACACAGGAATGTGTTTTTCCAGCATTTTAAACCAATGTTTAAGTAAAACTATGTTTTAGCTCAACACAGGTTATGATGTGGAAGAGCTATGTGAAATGTAATAGCCTGGGTTATCCAGGAGGTCAGACTACCTGATCCTGGTCCTCTCTGGCCTTTAGCTCTACGAATAAATTAGAAACCCAATCTCTCGAAGTTTTAATTTCATAGCAGTCTTTGTAAAGGGGGCTGAAGTGGAATTCCTAAAAAATTACATCCTCCTCCAGCATTAATTTCTCTCCCTGAGAAAGGGTTTCTTCTAAAGAAGTGTTTTGTTCCACATCTTCTAAATTATAAAAAATTTATATCTCTTTATGTCTTACACTGTACTGAGTGCCAGCACAGCAATTATTAAAACATTTTTATTGATATTACACAGCTCTCTGTGAAACGTGAATTAAATTTGTCATGAAAATTGATTTTTAATGACAGCTCAGGTTTACATTCCTGTAGCTCATACCTTTCCACTACTTTTTGTTGGCACTAGAAAAGGGCAACTGCAATATCTTTATTTGTCAGAAATGGATCAGGAGATGTGGTATAGTTTACTCACATTTATCAGTGTAATTCTACTGATGAAAACAATAAATTGTTCTATGGGAGTCACTCTGTAGAGAGCAGAATTAGGCTATTTGGCCCACATCTTCCTACCCAAGCAGCTGAAGTTCCTAAATCTGCACCTAGGCACTTAAAGGAGTGTCTTGATTTTTAAAGCTGTTGAGTGTGCTCAGCTTTCATTGTAGTTTTGTAAGAATTATGGCATACCACATCCCCAGAACCCATTTGTCATCCTTTGCCTCTTTTTCCCCATATATTATCTTTCCTTACGACTAACAAACTGCTGGAGGTGACTTTTGGTTTAGCAGACTGAACATGACACTGGATACCAAAGCAGTTAGCAGTGCAGGGAATGCTGCTTTGTAATCTCCCTGTTTTGTTTGTTTGTTTGTTTGTTTGTTTGTTTGTTTGTTTGTTTTGTTTTTTTCAGTTGCTGCAGATGCAAGGGGTGAGAGGATTTTCTAGGCTTGCTTTTTAACAGATTGTATTAATACACCTTTATGAAAACAATCGTCTGACTTGGAAAGTACAGGAGCGAAGTCTGGGCTTACAGCATCACCAGGTCTCCTCTGGCTGGGTGTAGACTGAGGACAGAAAGGTGCAAAACGGGAAGTCTCATGCAATTATGGACCATTCCAAACAGTATTATGCCAACTGAGCATCAAGTGTGCTTAGTGTTCAGGTAGCTCCCAGAAGAAAATTAGGTCCGTATTAGAGTAAGCTACTGTGGATAAAACCTCCGGCTTGGCTAAAATGTCGCTTCTGCTTCTCCAAAATAGCTGTATTTCTGCAAGACACATCTGTGCGGGAGCTGGGGGGAGGGCTGGGTTAGTTTTCATTGGCTGATTGGAGCAGGATTATTGGTTGCTGTTAAAAATGATCCCAAGCAAACTTTTACAAGGTCTTCTGTGACTAATAAAACCTGAGTCTTTGAAATGTACTACAACCCAAGTTGTTGTTAAGAGATAATTCTCTTCGATCCAGATGCTTCCATCTGAAGTGCAGTGCAAAGAAAAAGGGAGAAGGAAAATTGATGGAAAGCTCCTGAAAGCAGAAGGGGAAGAAGTCTGCAATTTCTCTCCCTTTAACACTTCATGCACTGGAATTGGGAAGCAGCTTAAATCTGCCTGTGCGGTGTGCAGCATGGTGGGGACTGAGAAAGAGCCTTGCACAGTGTGCTTACCTGCAGTGCCAGGGAGACCGCAGAGATCTGGGAGGAGGATAGCCCTTTCCAGGCTGGGTAGGGTACTGACACATCAGGATTTCGTCTGAAAGGTGATAGCAGATGAGGTGAGGTTATCTTGCTTGTATAATCTCTGTGACAGCAAATACTTGATCTGTACAAGTGTCGAGGAAGAGCTTCTCTTTACACGAGTGCCCTGAGATGCGAGCAAAGGATTTTGATCATCCTCGGCAGGTTTGGCATATTCTCTAGCTGTAAAGGGCAGTAAAATCCCTCCCTCTGTGATTTGTGCTGTATATTTCCAGCCATTTTTCACCTCTTCCTGCACTCAGACCCAGGGGCCTGCTCACGAGCAAATGAGTGAGATAAGGCAGGGAGGCATTTTCTCACAGTCCTGCAAGATGTGGTATGGCTGCTGCCTGTAAAGTGATGCAGCAGCATCTCTCTCATGTCTTTAAAATGTTCCCTCCAGAGAGGAACAGACATATTTTCCCGGCCTCCCATCTCTTGGGCACTTATTTCATTCCTGGCCAATCCTTCTCCTCTTCTACCTTTGCCCCCTTGCATTTTGTTCCTGACCTCCAGACTTCACGCCTCGGTCTGGAGAGATGGACGCTTCAGTCATCTCTGCAAATGCGAGTTTGTTTGTTTAGAAACAATAAATCATGACTGGCAGCCCTGTTTCGTGGGGCGCCAAGTCCTGCTAAGTGCTAGTGATAGCTGGAAATTTAAGGTGCCTTTAAAAATCCCAACCTACATATCTGATGCACCCTACAGATGGTGTACAAGCAGCCGTGGTATTTACAGAGCTGCACTGATATGTCTGTCTCGCTTACGTGTTTACTTGCCCCAACCTAAAATATCCCAGCAGCAGACACTGTATATATTTGGTTCTGAGAAAGCAATCCCTTTTTATCTTCCCTGAATTTGAAAATACACCAAGCTCCTTGAACAAAAAGATAAAAATAATAATGAGGCAGACACAAGCGGTATAAATCAATATAGCACTATTGATGTCAACAGAGCTATGCAAATACATACTAGCTAAGGATGACACATAAAATCAAGCACTAACTTTATACAGAAGAATATAGAAACAACACAGCAATATTAAATACACTTTTCAGCTATGCTCAAAATGGATTGTGGAATAAGTCATTGTTGTAATATGTAATTTGAGAGGGCTGTGAATTCTTCTGTGAGCATGTTGCTTCAGGAGATGAAGAAAAATCAAAGCACAGCCCTGCAAGTAACATTCCCCCCTGATATTAACAATAAAACTGTAACACTGCTTGGCTTTAAATAACAATTCTAACCAGTTTCTGCAGGTTGTTGTAAATTCTGCTCTGCCCCAAAAAGTCAGGGTTGCAACAGTGCCAGAACAAATGGCATTGCAGGCAAGTGATTTGTGTCAGCGTTGGTCAACTCAGAGTTTTACTGAAAACGTCATTATTGCAGAAATCATTTCTGCCTGCAGTGAGCGTTATGGTTGTAGTACGGGCAAGGCTCCCAGTGAGGCGCTGGCCTGCTTGGATAAAGCCCCCAAAGACTAAATAGGAAACATACCAGTATCATTAGTGAATGTGCTGCTCTCTTCAGCAGAAGAAGCTGCTGGGCTCACACAAAGCCCATGGTGGTGACAGAACGATGCATCTTTTGGTTAAGCTGCCGGTCGAACATTGGTTTACTAGCACAAGGCTTAACATATGCACAAAGCCCTTTTGTGAGCTGATGAGCTCCTCCTGGCTCTGACGTTCAAACATGACCACATAAATGGGTAGTGGGTAAACAAAGCTAAGAAAAAAAAAAAAATGCTTAATAAATCAAGAGCCTAGCAATTAATGAGCATGCCTACCCTATAAGTTCTTCATGTAGCATACTTGCAGGAGTTAAACATCCACCTAGTATTCATATCACAGAATTGAATTATTCCCCACACACATTAACTGAGACAATTACTGAAACACCAAGATCAGATTAGTTACTGTATCTTGAAAAGAACAAAAAAGAAAAGAAATCACTGCGGCAGCAAATTGCAAAAGTGTTAAAAGGCTCAAAAGGTTGTTCAACTAGTAGACAATTTTAAGTAAAGCTAATAAAACAGGGACACTTCATTATTCATTCAAGAGAAAAGGCTGAGTTCAGACGCTGCATTTCAGTAGAGAAGCCGGTCTATAATATCCTGCCTTTTGTTCATCATTTCCATGATCTCCATGCACATCTTGTTTAGCACACTGAAGACCATCCCAGTGAAGTCAAATCAGAAATCCCCTTTATTTCAATAGGCTTCAAGTCTGGTCCCGATCACCCTCTTCCCAATATTGGGATAGAGCCCTGCAGAGCGCAGGAACACAATGCATACGGCACTCGGTGCTGTCCAGGGAATAACCTCTGCCTTGTTCCACTGAACCCTTGATAAACACCTGGGTCTGCTCCTCCTGAATTCAATTGCAAGATTCCCTTTGCTTTTCATTTGCAGCAGGAATGTCAGATCCAGCCAAGAGCCACACCAAGACATTTGTGACCGGTTTTCTGGCTCTGGTTCTGATACGCATTGTGAATAGCGGTGCGCAGACTGCTCTGGTCATTTGTTCTCCACTCGGACCATCCATGGAAACAGGGCTGGAATCCTTTCCCCATTTGATTAGTGCCCTGATATTGCCTGCAACAACAGTCATGAGCCAAGGCTGTTGCGGTACAAAGCCAGCCTGCCTTGTGCACTAAATGCTATGGGGGACTGAGGTTTCAAAGTCAGCTACAGAATTTGGATACAAATTACAGGGATTTTAATAGGCATCCAGATCTCAAAGGCAAGTTTAAAACATCATTTTTGAGCATCACTAGCCATAATTACACAGGCTTCTTGCTCCAGTCATTTTCACCTATGTGTCCTGTTAGTCATTATTTCTTTGTATTTTCCCTGACTCCTTTCAGGCAGAGATCTTCTAGCAATAAAGCTTCCAGGAGCGTAACCTTCTGACAAATGAGGCAAAACACCAAATAATTAAATAAATAAGCAGCATCAGGGATCATTGAAGGAAGATTGTGGTTATGAAGAGGCTGTTTTATGATTTTACTGATCTGATGCACCTTTTTTTCATCTACTTTTCCTGTCAGAGTGTTCTTGCCATTTACAATTTATTCTCTTGATCTCACCTTTCTTCCTATTCCCCATGCCACTTGCTGTAATTAGTTCTTCCACTTTCCAATGCAACATGTTATTGTTTAATGCTTTTTAAATCCGATTTTCAGCAAATGAAATTTATTTGTAATTTCTCATTAAAAACAACAACAACAAAAACCCTCCTAGTTAAAGAACAACTACCAGGGATTGCTGAAGGGGGAAGGAGAGGGAAATGGGAGAGGGAGCTCTATCATTTGTTGAGGCACAGTTACACACTTGAGATAATAAAGGAGAACAGCAAGTTTCAGCTCTAAGGGCTGGCCAGATCTCTTCGACCAAAGACAGATGGGATCGAACTCTTTGAGGTGGGCATAATCTTTGTGTTCTCACTGCTGGGTGCTACACAGAGCTTCTTGCTTGTGACAGCTACTTCTGTTGGCTGTCCCAGAATGAATAACAGCAGCAATAACTTAAGAGGAAATAAATATAGACCATCAAATAATAAAAATATGGTATCAGAGGGATATCAAGAATGGGCCAGCTGCCCTTCTGGTTTAGCACTTTGAGCTGGCTTTCCTAAGGAAATAAGCCCATGGACTTATGCTGAGGCTGTGTCTGGCTGTTGATCCCTTCCTCCCTATTGACTTTTAAACCTGGTGGCCAAGCTCACATTTTCCAGAGAGGTGGAGGTCTTGGAGATGGGTTACAAAGCGTTTATGGAAAGGCTGTGGTGCGAGCTCTGCCCTTCTGACACCAGAGCAAGAAGGAAGGCAGGATCCTTGGTAGCACCATGGGCACATGCAGTGAGGAGCCAAGGCTTCCTCCTTCGCCTGGGCTCTGGCAGCTCTGCAGCCTGCGACACCCTGGCTGTTCCATATCAAGCGAAAAAACACTGCCTGGTGGACGAGGCCATGCTTTAGCCCTTATTTGAAGAAGTTCTATTGATAATGTTGAGAAAGTATGCAGCCTTGGGGAGTAGAGATCTGACAAGGCTTTCAAAGAACCACCTCCCACGGTGTGGGTGGTGCTACAAAAAGCCCTGCTTTCAGACCGAGCTGCCTCCAACAGCAGCAGATAAAGCACCTCACCTCTCCGACAGGAGCACCACAAAAGCCTACTGCCCTAAGCCACACTCAGGAGCCCACATTCATAGTGCTCCTCATCCCCTGTCCCTGCCGAACATGGTCCTTTACAGCATACCCTACAAAATTACGACGTGGGTTTGATGAAGGACCAGCGTTTGACAATCCCTTTCACAGAGCTGCTGTAGAGCCGCGTCCCAGCCCCGTGGCAGCCTGCCCAGCTCCCTCATGAGCTGATGGCTGATACCACACACGCTGAACGTCTCTGGGAATGCCACACCAAAACACTGTCTGGAAATGCTAGACACACTTCAAGTATTAAATACGTTCTCTTTTTCTGAACATCTTAACTTAATAGGGCTTCATTATTTCAGCCAGCTGTAAAATCAGAACATGACTCGATAGCCTGACAACGTTATCTTGTCAAGCTCACAGTGTTGACTGTTGGAGTTTCTTTTTCTTGTTGTTTTCTATTTGCTTTTGGTTTATCCTCAATTCACTTCATTTCCTTTTCTATTGATTTTGCAATTTTCTCTTCTGCTTTTCACATTTCACGCACTTACATTTCAGTGATTTCTCTTCTTTTCTTTCCATGGTGGTATTTAATATGTGTATGTCTCTGTGCTTAAACGTAGAGAGCCTCGGTATCTTATCAGCTTAACAGAACTCCCACCAAGTCTTTTCTTCTCTCTTTTTTTTTTTTTTTTCCTTGGGTCACACGAATGGTATTCTGGCAGCTGAGCACTGGGACCTCCTTTCAACTAAATAAATCAAAACATAAAAATAGAGCATGGGGGTTCCTTTGGTAACTCCTCTGGTCTTTAAGCAAGTTCACAGGCTCAGAGGTTAAAGCTGCTGAATGCTGCTGAACAAATATTAGGATTTTAGCAGAAAGCCTTCTTCTGTATTTTTAATATATTAATGTAAAGCGAAGTGCAAATGGCAGGGGTATGAAATATGTTTGTCGCTGCATCCAGTGGGTACAATATTCATGGGTACAGCTTGAGAAAGGACCTGACTGTTGTCAGGCCTCAGGTTTAACATGCAGCACTTCTGTGACTGCAGGACTCTTTGCCCACCCTTTTGTGCTCTGTCCCCAGCATAAATTACAGCTCACAAGGGCAGGCAACATGGCTCTGCTGTCTGGTTAAAGGCTAAAAGGCATGTGTTGTTCTTCTCCAGTACAGCCTGTACACAGAGCCATAGCTGGGGGCAGGCAGAAATGTGCCTCCTGTCCCTGATATTGCAGCTAGGAAGCTGCTATGGGCTGCATGGTACGGGGTACCAACAATATCGAATAGTTTATGGAAAAAGCAAATGTGACTCTGCTTAACTCTACTACCATGAGTGGTCCAGTTTGAATCTGTGTGACTAATTAGAGGAATACTTTTAAGCACAGGAGTGGTCCTGGGCAGGACCAGGACGTTACAGTGCAGCAGGTTGAGTGTCCTCACTGCAGGTTCATCACTACATCAGCCATCTACATCAGAAAGACTGCAGCACACGCGTTGCTGAGGATGAAGGGTTGCAGCTGGCCAACACATATCTTAAACCACGGCAACCACAGGAGCAGCAGGCGTCTTTATCCAGTCTGGTTTTGAGGCTTTTATAATCATAACTTGATGCTTTTGTTGAAGAGTTTGATTTATGTCATTCTCTTATTTTTAACTGAAAAAGAAGCATCCAGTTTCAATGAGTTCTTGGTTTTTGGAGAGTACGATATGGTCTACCTCCACCCCCAATCTTTGTTGTCTGATGGTATTTCTAGAGCACCAGCAGCTGAAGACAAGTGGCTATTTAGTAATCTCAGCTTTTAAATAATAATAAAAAAGACATTAGCCTTCAGGGTTTTGAAAAACAGTTTAGAAAGCCTATATAGGATACAGATCACATCCTTTCACAGCCAATTCTTTAACAGTTTTCAAAAATCAGTCCTGTAATTTCTGATTATTGCCTTGATTTTAGAAAATGTGGACTTCACAGTTTTGAGAGTGTGAACTCTCTCTCTCTGTAATTGCTAAGATTCCATTTCTCTTCTTCTTTTTTAAAAGACTGATTTTTAAAATTTATATGAAGTTAATTTCCCTAGGTTGAGTCTCAGAAAATTAATTTTGTATTCACAGAGTAAGGTGAAAGTTTGGGGAGGATATGCTGCGTTCATCATACAAATGAGAGTTAATAGCTCTTCTAAGCACCACATGCATCTCAGTCTGCAGCATGGAGCTGCAAAGTATACTGAAGATCTATATTGCAAAGATGAAGAGGAATGGGTCGAACAGAGCAAATTATTCTGTATTTTTTCCATTTTCTTCATTCCAACTCTTATAGGCAGTGTCAAATGTTGCATTTTGCCAGAAAGCTTTTTCAGAAATACCTCAGATGTTTTCCATGTAGAGAACTGGACTTTTCCAGGACTGTTTCTCCAAAAGTAACCCATGAAATAAGCTCCATTTTTGGTAGTTTGACTAGGCTAAGGTTGTACAATAATACAGCTTTGCCATGAGGAGATCTGCTGTCTGATTTATCATTTCTTCCTATAGCACTAAAGATTCTTCTGCCCAATTTTATCTTACAGCAAAATTGAAAAACTTCACTAGTAAGAATATACCAGAACGCCCCATTTTGTCAGTATGTGGAAGACACGGGAATGACCGGGAATGCCACAACAGCTCACAACACTCCTGTAACGTTTTGGTAGAGGAATTTTGTTCCTCTGAAAAGCTGAACGCTCCTGAGGAGCCAAGCTGACCTTTACAGAGCTTAGGAGTACTATAGCAATGGAGATAAATCAAAGAAATTGCAGACAGAATGACCAGCCTTGGAGAAACCAAAATTTAGGGACAGCTAAGACCGGACTTTTATTTATGTAATAAACAATGATGATGTAAAAGTCAAGAGAGAGTGGCTATATACCAACCCCCAAAATCATTTCCAAATGCAGTACTGTACAATTTAAACAATCAAAATTACAACCCCTGAGAGAGCAGGATTAATTAAGCTGTGACAGAAGACAGTATTTTCAAAATCTAGCAAGATGATGTGCCTTGAAGAATTGTGAGGAATAAAACGACATAAAGTTTAGGAATACCTGCTTTTTCAGATTTATAGATCTTCAACCTCGAGTTCTCCAGTAGCTTTACTTAACTGGCAATACTGCCTGCCTGTAGAGAAAAAAAATAAAAAAAAATAAAAAAATAAAAAAAAATAAGGAATAAGGCAGAAAAGCAAGTGGTCCATGAAGGATACCTAAGTCGGACAGGGTCGTGTTTTCTCCTCTTTTCCCCTTTCTCCATTCTTCTCTTCCCTGCCCCTCATGCTCTGCTTCTCAATAATGGCCGAGGACAGGTAGTCTGTTTTTTTATTGTTACTATTTTATTAGAAGTTCAGTTCCTGCTGTGTCTGAAACATTCTACAATAGCTGGAGAATAAGTCAAATGTGACACTACATAAAATAAGAGAACTGAGTAACTGATAGGGAGAGATTTACCATCTGAGTGTGCAAAACCTTGTGGTGGTATTCTTTGTTGACACTTAATTTCACTTCTGTGGCTGGATTCACATTTTCCTCTGTTCTACTTTTATCTAGCTTCTCCCTTCAAATGCTCTAGGAGAACTGAACAAGTGCGTTCCCTGAGATGCCTGGTTGAAGGACTAAGGTTGGGAGGCTTGGCTGAATTAAGAGTCCAGGGGAAACATGGGAACAGAAACCCCAGAACACGAGACAGGATCAGACACTGGGAGAGGTGATCAGTACCCAGGTGGCATGCTGACCTGCCAGAAAGTAACTGCAGAGATGATGTTGAATAACCCTGGGTCCTGGTGGCAGATTGTCCCCATGTCCCACATGGAAGGCTTCACTCATGGAGGTTTACTTGCAGCCCCTCAGTGGGACCACTAGTAAAAGAGAAGCAAACTGTGCCCCATGTTTTTAAGATTAGAAAGAGAAATTCCCTCCCCCATCTTCTACCACCCTTCACAGAGCAGGCAACCACTGCTGTGCCTGCCCCAGGGGACAGCACGAAGGCTGTCAGAGGTCACCACCTGTGTGATTTTGATGTCTGACAGATATCCTGGTGGAGAATGGCCATTCATCAAAGGCAAAACTAATTATGGATGAGAGTTGAAGGAACCACTCAGGAGTGCTGTATTTGGTTGCAAGGTAGTTGTGGTCCGGGTGCTCAAGGGCACCTCGAAAGGGGATGCTGAACGCCCAGCTGACACCCCTCTTGGATTTCGGGCTCCTTTTAAAATTCATTTGCACACTTCCTAACTAGTTCAGATACAGCCTGGATTAGTAACGCACACCACTCCTCCTCTCAGCTCCCTCTCCTTTCGCTGCCTTTGAGTACTCCAACTTCTCCTTTTGCTCTTGCTTATCTCAGATTTTCTATCTATCTGCAGTGTTTTCTCTCTGTGCTGCTCTCATTTCCCTTCTCTTTCCCTCCATGTAATCCTTATCCTTCTCTGTGCTTCGTTTAATCCTGGCTGCCCGATTATGCAAATTGCACATTTACATTTTGACAGGGCTCCTCCACCCCTTTTCACATCCTTATTTGTAATACAAATCATTTCTCCTCGCTTTCTCCCATTCTCAGCTGGCTCTCAGCTCCCTCACTGGCATGCCGTGCTCAACCTGGGGCTCAGCCCCGGTCCTCCCCCAGCCTTCTGCCCATCGGGGGATGCCCAGACCCAGGGGGAGATGCTTGGGGAAGCACGTTGGCCTCTGTCTTCTGCCATGGTGGCCAAGAAAAGAGACAGAAATGTGTCTTCTTGCATGGCCACCCCCATCCCTGCCTTCAGGTGCAGAAGGGTGAACCATCACAAGAGGCTGAGCTGGGAATATTACCACGGGCAAAATGACCTCTCTTCCATTTGGCATCAGCCAAGATGGTTTTCTAGCAATTTTTTTCCAGGATGCTTTGGTTTTATATCTACTACCCCAAAGATTAGATGCACTTGTCTTCAGCACGTTTAACCCCCTTCACACACAAAATCAGCCACAGTGCCCTTAGAAGTAAAGTTGTAGTACAGAAATAAATTATATACTAAGGGAAAAAAAATAGGATGGAAATAGTAAAACCAACAAGATTTTGCAGGAGCATCTTCCACCTTAAAATGCACTTATTAATACTGTAGTCACACTGCCCTCACCTCTAAAGCACTTAAGGTTTCTGCCACAGAGAAGCATCAGTTTCGGCCTCCACTCACCCTCTTCCTTGGAGGAGATTTGTTTCTGCAGACTAGTGTTTTATTTGGGTAAGGCCTTATTTATCTTAATTCTAAGTACATCCTGCTCTGCGTTTACATTGGAGAAGACAAGGTCAGGGAAGTGTACATCTTATTTAGACTGGAAAGTGCTGAAGTCTGAGCACTCCTGGTGAGAAGTCTCCCAGCGGCAGACATTTTTCTTACTGCTCTCTCATGATGACCTTCATTAGCTGCCACACGAGTCCGTTACCTCATCTCCCAAGAAAGCTGCACATCTGTGGCACTTCACGCAGTGGTGCAGTCACAGCTGGAAGTACAAAGCCACCTTAGCTTGGCTGGGGCCAGGCTCACACAAAGCACTGCTGGCATCTGCAGCCTTAACGCAGAGGGGGATTGCCTGCCCCTTACCTATGGACGTGGCAGTTCAGCCCCACGAGATGACTACTCTCAAAGTTAGGAGAGGCAAAGGCTGGGAAGCAAGCAGCATCGCCCACGATTATCCCAGCCTTAGTGAGAAGCCTCCAGGATTGCTAGCAGCCATGCCACACCGAACCACGTGCACGATGCTTGCTGCGTGATTTACGTACATACAAATTTTTACAACAGGAATGTTTTTTTTCCTCTTCTTTCTCTAACTGTCAAGCATGAGTGAGCTCACGGTTAAAGATGAAATTGCTTTTGCTTTCCAACAGTGCTGTCCCCACCTGTTTTCATTGCTGCCCTCGCACCTATCCTTCTTTGTCATTTCCAGCCATATTACAACACCCCCACCTCCTGACCTTGGCTCCTTGCCTTTTCTTGGCCAAGACAAGATGGAAAATCTGCATGGCCGAGGCTGGGTTGGTACGTCAGAGTGCTCCCGTCTTTCCATACACCTCCCTATTTTTCCATAGCATGCATTTACCTTTGAGCTTTTGTTTTTTCCCTCCCTTTTCTTGACCTCCAGATAAAGCCCCATTGCTTCCTATCCAGTCCAGCCCCTCATTCACACTCCCAGCTGTGCCTTTCTGTACTTAAGACTCAACTTCCTTCCCTCTCTTATCCCCCCTTATCTACTACCTTCAGCATCTTTTCTCCTCCCATTTTCCTCCCCCTCACCTCTCTTCCCCTCTTCCTTTTCCTGCCCACATGAAGCGAGCCCTTCACACCCCGTGCCACCACCACCTCCCTGGCCCCAGGCACCTCAGCATGCCCCCGTGCACCACCGGACAGATGCCCAGCACTACCCACGTCCTGCAACACGGCAGCACTAACATGCCACCACTACGGCATCTCGCTGCAGTCCTCACATCGGTCCTGAGGGAAATTACAGCAAGATGATTTACGGCGCCCGGCCCCCCGCTTTAATCCTGGCTCTTTTGCATCCCGCTGGAGAGAAGTGCAGTCACGCTGGCGGCTCGAAACGACCGGCCTTTTATCACGGCGCTGCTGCATCATTGCTTATTTCGCTGTGTGCTCTCTCCCATCGTGTGCCGGCGGCTCATTGCGAAGAGGAGATGCAGGGGAGCCGGAGCAGGAGAGAGGAGGGCTGGAGGAGGAGATGATTAACGCTAATGGCCGGCACTGGCGAGATGAGCCTGATAATGGCTGCTTGTTGCTTTCTGCTGGTGGAGCCGAGCAATAGCCATATGAGAAAGCAAAAGGTCAGATGCTGCGGGAAATAGAAGATACTTAAAGCTAAATGCCAGAACATCAGTTTAGCAAGCTAAGGAAATATTTCCCCCTTTGCACGCTATGGTCCTCGGGAAGCATGTGGCAGGGCTGGAGGTGCCACTGGAGCCACCAAGGTGCTGCTGTGGCAGGGAGGGCTTTGCTGAGCACCTCCTCGGCATTGGTCAGCACAGGCACTTACTGCTTTTAAATACGACTGATGTAGCCATGCGAGTGCTCATTGGGACTTTGGGGTGAAAACCTGCCTGTAATCGAATGGTCACCATTATTATCTTTTTGGTAGCTGTTTGGTAGCTCCATCGGGGCTGGAGCACTAGGGAGCGGGGCCTCCAGAGGTAAAGGCTCAGCCATAGCCCCCCGGCTGCAGGGATGGGTATTCCCAGCACGGGTCGGGCTCCGTGGTACAGACATCCCAGGAGGTGCACGTGTACCAAGCCTGAGAAATCCTGGACGCTGCTTTGAACCTAAATTATTAATACCCACCTCGAGGCTTCCTTGGGAAGACAAGCTGCAAACCACAGCCTGTTTCACTCTGAGGGGATACTCCACCTTTATGTCTGTGTCAAAACAGGGGGCTTTCACAACTGCCTTTGTTGCCTGGAGCTTGAATTATGTAGAGGGAACTCAGTGCTCTGCTGCATAGCAGTAAACAACAGTACATTTCTATGGATTTATTAATCGGTTTTGTATGCATTTACTTTTCTGTAGTGGTTTAAGCAAATAAAATGAAGTAACCAGAGGATTTTTACTGAGTTAATTAAAGAGGAGAGCAGTTCCAGGCAAGCATGACATTAAAGACTTGCCAAATACCTCTTTTCTGACAATACTACCAGCCACTTTAAAGTCTGCTCCAATTCTCTGGCTCCAACGGAAAGTCCTTTCCAGACAAACTGGTTCAAGTTCCAAAACAAGTCGTCTGTCTGCAGATTTGGGAAGAGGAATGGATGGGAGGAAAAGGGTTTTTTACAGGAAAATAGAGAGAAGAGAATAGCTCAGATAATAGCTTCAAAGTTCTGCAAGTGTCTCCCTCCTCGGGCACTGGGCCTTACTTCTGTCTGTGAATCCCAGTTCAGGGCTGGTGTGGTGAAACCAGCATCTCAGCACCCTCAAAAACAAGTCAGAATTTGGTCCTCGATATCCAAGATCTGTTTGATTTAATACTCCCTCACTCTTTTCCCACGCTTTAAAGCTCTGTCCTGCTGTGCTGGCCCTGACAGGAAGCCCAAAGCAGCCATCAGTTTCTATAATCAAGAATTTTGCCACAAACAGTTCTTTATTAAAATCAATGAGAGAGCTGACCTGTTAATTTCTGAAGTAGCCTCCTGTATGCAGAGAAGCTCCATGACATTGTCTGGCTCTCAGATGTGAGAAATGACACTTTGTGTTGCTCACAGTGGTGCTAAAAATGTATAGAAGTGAAATAGATTGGGACATCTGCCAATACAAAGTTAATGGAAGTTCTCATAATTTCCCCAAGTGACACTACTGACCTGGTCTTGAAATGACGCCAGGCCTGGTTTCACATCATCTAACATTTCACTAAATGTTAAACGATTGAGATAGAATTTTTATTAGGTATGCCAGTATTTCATAATTTACCACAACCTCTAGATATATATTTTCCTTTTACAGGCCAGGAGATGTTTATTATGGTCTTTTGAGATGCATTAAAAGGGTGTTAGTACAAATAAAGCTCCCTTCCCTATTCTCCAGGCAAGCTGCAAAAGCAATTTAATACCAGCACACTGGATACCCGGTGTGCTGCTTTAACACATAAGGAGCCAACAAGTACACTCCAATGCTCTTGAGGGCAGATGTTTGATGACTTTGAGCTGCTGCAGTGGGAGAAGGTAACACAATGATGCCGAGGGGAGAGAGACCTTCGCAAAGGCAGCCCACCAACAGAGTGTTATTTTTCAAAATGTACCCACTCAACCCAACGGCACCCACAGCAGGGAAGCATAAGGTAAATTAGTGACCTTTCAGGCCCAGATGTTAAGAGAGTAGAATAGCTGAGAAATCCGAGGGCTAAGGTCAAGATAAAGAGTGCTGCATAAATGCAACAGCTGTAAGACACTGAAAAGGCATCAGAGGCAGCGAGCACCAGGAATATATAAATCACTCGGAGCAATCTGCTGCAGCAAGGCGTGCTGGTCTAGACAGTCTCTTTAAACTATTGCCAACATTTTCCAAAAGTACGTGGTTAAAATTAGGCTCCCAAGTCCATATTTAGAAATTGAAAGGCACCGAAAGTACTAAGCACCCATCAAAACATATGGGCTCGCAAACCCGCTGGAAATCAGGTCACACATTCGAGGCAGAGATTTCTGTGCCAAGTTTTCCCCCAAATTATGAAGAGTCTTGGTCAGACAGCACTTCCCCTCCACCCCTCATCTCCAGCCTAAAGAAACATTTAGGAATCCACTTCTAGATTAGAGGAGGAGCTTTGACCTATATAGAAAACCCAGAAGCTTGCGCAGCAGAACTAATGAAAGAGGATTTCCCACATTTCTTTCCCGGGTGGATTTTCCAGTACCTGGAAGGGGTGACTTATAACAGGAGCTCTCTCTCCTTTAGTTTCCCTCATTTCCACAAAACCAGCAGCGCCTCAGTGTCTTCATCATGTCTGGTTAGCCTTGGCCCATGGCTTGAAAAGTCTGCTCTGGTATTTGCAAAGACACACAAGGATTGTGGGATCCTCTGATTTATAGTGTATTATAGTAAAGGTTATCTAAACCACAGCATGATACAAACTGAAGGGCTTTGTGTTGTTTATGTGTCTTCAGCTTCTCTAATTTATTAAAGGATTTTTACTAAGTAGAACTCTTTCTTTGGGATGCGTGTATGCTTACAAAAGCTTGATGAATCATATACTACCACTTGTGGGTTTTTGTCTAAGCAGTCGCTAAGCTTACAGGAATTTGATTTGTATTAATACTTGTACTGTGCTCTCCAACTGCTTCACTGAGAAGTTTTCTTGAAACATTATAAAAGCTGAGAAAAAAAAAAAAAAAAAAAAAAAAGAGATAAATCACCTTTAATAGGTAGCATATGGCCAAAAATAAAATTAAAAAAATATATATATATATCCAGAACCAAAGTCAAACTTCCTTGCCTTGTGAATTTACTTTGCAAGTTTCCTTGTTTACCAGCACACCAGAAGCAGCTCACAAAGGAATTAACTCCTCACATCAGGGAGGACATAAACAAACATTATTCCACCAGATTAAGACAGGAGCATTTGCAAACACCGCAGAGCACTCAGCCGGGCACACACGGTGCCTGCAACCCCAGCACCTACCCGCGCTCTCTGCAGACAGAGGCTGCACCCAAAGGGTGCTAGGTTCAGAGGAGCAGCAGCAGCAATTTTTTTGGCAACTGAGACAGGTTTTAGCAGATGCTGGGCTCCATGGACAAGGCTAACCAGAAGAAAAATCCCATGAGTCAATGGGTTTCTTCCTCCACCAGATCTGAATTTAGGCAGATAATTAGAGTTCTAATTTATTTATTGCTCATTAGTTTTTTTAAGGCTCTGATCTTGTAAACACTCATGTTTGTGTTTATTGCTATGGTTTCAATTGTTGCACAAAACTGTTTCAAAGTTCAATTGCTATGTTTTTCTTTCCTATGGATTCGTGTCCTATGAATATACCCTATTTAAAATTAAAATTAAGCAGTGATTAACAACTATTTCCCAAATCAAGAGGGAACAAAAAAGCCCTAGTGAGGCAACACAAAGCTGTATGGCTTCTGACAAATCTGCATGTTCCACACTCCTTATCCCATTGGGGTGTCACTGGTGGAAAGAGGAAAACTCACAAAAATGTTCATTTTCTCAGAAAGGTGTTTTTCAATTTAAGATAGCTTTGCAGAAAATACCTTACCAGCAATCTAGAATTGGTTTTCTCAGAGCATAACAAAACATATTACAGCTCATACATATACACAAATACAAAGAGGCATAAACACAACACTTATTAAATCCTTGATTATTAATATGTTTATTTGCTAAACATCGCTGGCTTCAATACAAACACACCTTGAAAATGAGCACGAAGGAGCTTTGCTGCTCTGACAGATGCTAGGAGCAGCTGCAGGACCCTCGGCAGAGCTTCTGATGCTCAGCACCCTCCTGCTCACAGGTGAGGCTTTCTAACCCCATCCTGCACAAGGGTGAGAGATACCCCACCTCCTTTAAAACCAAGCCTGGAGCAGAGAAGGTCTCAGCAATAAGACAGCAGGAATAGCCCTATTTGAGGCAAAGCTTCAGAGGGTGTTGTATGGTCTTGCTCTCCCTGGCAGCTACTAGAGAAACAGGAGGTAGCCAGCCACGGCGACAAGCTGATGAAGCTCATCGTGCATTAGGTAGAGGAGGTGTAATGCTGGAGATGATGCTCTCAAACCTTCCCATTAACTCCTGCCAGAGTTGTCTGCCTGTTCTTTCCTGAAGGTAGAGTGGAGGCTTGTGGTGTCATCACTGGACAAACAAGGTCCATGGCTGTTGCTTTTCTAACCCCTTTCCAGCACCTTCTCTTTTCCCTCCACTGTGACTCAAGTTGCACCTGAAGTCCACGTGGGGCAGACACTGCTCCAGGCTTTTTGCCTTCTCATGCACTTCCTCAAGTCACTGGGCAGCGTTTGCTCTCAGATGGCAGCACACGTTTCTCTGCATGCTCCGTGATTTGCATTCCTGCATGGCCCTGGCTGGGCTGAGGAGCCATGGGGTGGTGCCATCCTATGTCTGGACCTGTTGGATCCTCCCCTGGGTGTACTCCAGGCTGTCGAGCCCTTGTCTGTGCACCAGGGATCGTGCACTGGTCCTTTCCCTTGGTTATCTGAAGGCACTGGATGGGAGCACTCAGCACCTGGCTTTGCCCTGTGCTCTGCCACCATGAGCAAAGTGTGCAGGGAGACCCAGGGTTTGTTTGTTTTGCCTGGATGGCTGGTTCCCAGAGGTTCAGCTCTTTAGGAGGGCTCAGCAGCCAGCCCTGCCCATGCTGATGTGAGGGCTGAGCTGGCGGGAGAGCTCAGCATCTATGCGCTGAAGCCTCTTGAAACCATGGGAGTTTCATCTGGTACCTGAATCGGAGCCAAACTCCTTCTGCCATCTGTCCCTCAGCACAGGAAACTGCTGGCCTTCATCTCTCCAAATGAAAATCTCATCCATTACATTCAGAACGTTTGCCTTTAGCTTTGACCTAACATCAGGATTTCTCCCATTCTGCCTCCATGCCCCACCAGTCAAACCGGGACTGTCACACCTTTCCTTTCACTGCACCTGGTTCCTGAGCTCTCACGGTGTGCTCAGCAACAGCATCTGCTGCTCTCAGCTCTTCTCAACACTACCGTGGTGAGAAGTGCTTTAAAACATTCCTTGACAAATTTAGATCTCTTTTCAGGGGACTCCTCAACCTGCTCCTGGGATTCATCCAGCAGAATTAATTTGTCTGTAAATTAATCCACAAAAATGCTGGTACCCCTGGGGACTTATTGATAAAATACAAAGTTGCAGATAACATCTTTGCCAATGTTCAGCAGTATCGATGCTGTTGTCTATTTTATTTTCTCTCTCATAATCTCTTCTTGTCAGTCTTTTAGGTGGAACTAGCATTTTTGTCCTAATTAGACAATTACACATTATGATGCACTAATTTGTTAACCTATGTTCACAAATCTTTTAATTACAGCAGTCGTCTTTGATGTGCTGTTATTATTCAGCTATGGCAGTAAACAATTCAACAGCTAACTGGAAGGAACTCATTATTTTCTGAGAGACATTGTCATTATTTTTCAAAGTATTTTTTCCCTAGAATACAGACGCAGAATAACCAAAGAAATACACAGAGAGGACGGTTACAGAAACCAAACACTTTGTTCCACCAAATCAATAGCTATTATTGAAAACACAGAGAATTTTTTTTCAGCATAATGTCATCCGAGCATGCTGGGGACTTATCCTTCACACTTGTAACTCCCAAGGTTCGAGGCCAGCGTGGTGAGGAAGGTTTGTCTGGAGGCAGCAGCAGGTACCAGGCGTGCAGCCCTCCACCGTGCAGCCAGGTCTGTGAGCACTGTGGTTATACGGGACACAACCACACAGAAATGTTTGTGCTCATTTCTAAAGGTGCAATGAAGACTCTATATCCTGACAGCTCTTAGGTGCCTTTAAGGAAGGTATTTAGCCCTTTTTGGGAGGTCTTTATCTCTTGCTCAAGTGCAACATAGCAGGGAAATCCATTTTTTCTTTCAATTACTGACCTTGAGCTGCCTTTAATCTTTGTAAGCATTACGTTAATATTGTCAAGCACTTCTCCCCCTCTGCTGCAGGGATGCACACTTTTGGGGTTCCCTGCTTGCCGTGATCAGTCACTCGTCTGGATTTGGTGTTCTCCCAGAGTCCAATCCTTTTGGTGACGCTGCAGATAGCCCCACAGCTACGTGCATGCACCCGGTGTGGCACTGAACCCAGCACTCCTCATGCAGCCGGGCTCAAGCCTTTCACTGCAGCACGTCCTCTGCTTCTCTCCCATAGGAAGGCAGTGTGTGCGGATTTTTTTTTTTTTTTTTAGGTAATTAACTATATAAAACTATCAAAACTGTGGAGGCTTGTGCTTTAACACCAAGAGCAACATGAAAGGGCCACTGGCCTGTTACAGAGCCAGACCCCAGGTTTTGGATGCTCAGATATGGGAAAGATTTTCTCCCAATTTGCATCTCTCAAAGGCACTCCAAGAGCAACTGACACCTCTTATGGGCATAGGAAGGGGAAAGGAACGTGTAACCAGACCATCTGTTGTAACACCATGGGTCATTATAGTTTTCAATAAACTATTTTTAGCCCAGGCAGTTTACCAACACACAAGCACTGCTATACACTTTCTGCTGGAAGAAGAAAGCAATAGCCGTTATTGAGAGCTAGAAAGTGAATGGCAGAAAATAGTGTTGGGTCTCCAAAGCAGAATCAGCTACCCCTTCTTGTTGCTGGCAGATGTTTTCTTAACCTGTTGTTAAAGAGCTGTGATGACGGTGTTACGCCCTCCCCAGCAATCTCCTCCAGTGCTGAACTCTTCCTGCCCTCAGAGCACTTTCCCTAATGTGTAATCTGGGTCACCTTTGTGGCAATTTAAGGCCATTATTTGTTGACCTATCACTTTCCTGGAAGAAAGGAGCAGAGCAGACAAGATAAGAGCAAGAAGACCGGCAGCATCCACCCCTTTTCCTGGGGGGTGAGCCCGGGGTGACCTTCCTGCCGTTTCCAGCTTGTTTCATTCCTCGTGGTATCGTTACGTACTGCCGTACTCTGCTTTCCACTCCATAAAACCCAGCAGCAAACGTGCCTTGGTGAGATGATCAACGAGAACTTGGAGGGTTCATTTTGTCACAGTTTTAAAATGTCAGATTATTCTGCATAGCCACATTAGTACCGTTAGCTTTAATATACTCGATGCCTAATCCGCCAAGGCTTCTTTATTGACAGGCTGCATCTCTATTTGAGCTTGAATAAACTCATGCATAAAATGTTATCAGCAATGACAGCTGAAAAGAGGTCTATTGCTCTTTAAATTTTTGATGGGAGGCAAGCATTCTGTCATTTGTGATAGCATTATATGTAATCCAACACAACAACTTGATAGTCTGATAGAACAACATTCCAGCTTCCCCACTACCATTGTAAAGGGATGCTGTGTAAAAGCTGCTGCTAGACGCACTAATATCAGCACTGGCAGCTGGAAAAAGAGTCATGCTTCTCTCCTTATATTTCCAGCAAACACCCCTTTCCCTTATCGATTCCTCTTGGGGGTGGACATCTTCTTTATCTGCCCCAAATTCCTGATGAAACTGGGCTGGTTTGGGAACTCATTACAAGATAATCACATAATGGTGGATGTGAGACTCCTGCATCTCAGTGCTGTGCACTTGTGCTGCACCCTGAGCCACGGGGCAGAGACTCCGCCAAGCTTTTGCTCTCTGCACACTGCGATCCCAGTCGTGTAAGTACGTGTGACGTGCTAGTACATAAGCCAAATATTGTGACAGCTATTGGTTTATTAATTGAATTATGACTTTTTATATTGCAATAGCTTAACTGCTTGAGGTCAGGCAATTCAGAAATTAACTCCAAGTTAATTCTCATGAGAAGAAGATCAATACATGGGATAAAAGATATCCATTGGATTATGAACAGTTCATGTACTGAAGAAATATCTACTGCGCTTTTTCTTTAAGTGGCCTTGATTTTCACTCCTTTATACCTCTTCCATGCTAGTATAATTGATTTAAGTCGATGAAAATCCAGTGGAGCAATTCAGTTTAATTTAGCTGAGCTGCACCAGCATAAAACTGGAATGGCAGAGCGGACCAGCGTTAACATTACAGCTTTGGCATTAACATCAAGGGACAGTTTCTTTTTTCACATACTCCACTGCTTATAACAACAGTAGTAAGCAACCAAGTGACACTGAGAGATACCTAAAGCTATGCTCAAATGAAGGAGCACGTTTTAATATTGCACCGTATGTTGCTAAGCCAGCTGTCAGACAAAATTTACAGGCAGGTGGATGCCAGCTCTGTTCTGTGAACAGCTGAGGTGTAAGCAGTTTTAAGGCACAGACCTGTGGAGGAGGCTGCACTTCATCTGATCTCTGGCCATAAGGGAGCATTATGATGGCCTCAACTGACCTGTGACAGAACAGAAACCCCCAAATTTCACATGAAAGCTCTTCCTCTTCACAGCCTGTGGATTGTGGTCGCACCATCTTTGGAAATCAAATGCTGTTTTCCCGATTGCTCCTGCAGTGGGAAATGGTGGGAAGATCTGAGCTTCTGGAATCAACTGGAATTTTTCTAATAAGTTCGAGTCCAGTTACTGTGCATAAAAACAATTTTCATTTCTGTGGTGTGTTCTTTTGCAGGGCTTCCTGAGGCCATTGATGATAGGTGATGATTAGGTTCTTATATTGCTCCAAGTCACAGCCTCTTGACAAGCTTCTTGGTTCTGGAAACACAACAGTGTGAGGGATTTAAGTAAATGCGTAAGTGTCAGCAGTTAATAGAGGTAAATTAATGGTTAATCAGACCACACAAGCATAATTAGTTCCAGGTTCTCGGTTGAAAGTAATAAAATATTTCTGTTCTAAGAGAAAAATTGCAGTTATTAAGATAATCCCACTGTGTTGTAACCAACCGCCTGGCTCCTCCATACCTCTCACCAAGACAATGACCAGGAGCCGTGTCCACCAGCACCAGGGACCGCAGTGCTCAGCCCCATGCCCACCACGTGCTCGGGCTGAGCCTCAGGGCTTGTCCCTCCGAAGCTCTCCTGCAAGGCTGTGATTGTGGAGTAAGGGTGTTTGTGCTTGTGGTTGGAGGTTATCTCCCTGTATTCCTGGATGCGCTCCCTGTGGGGTGAGGAGCAAGCTGTGCCCTGATGCCCATGGCTCATGGTGCCTCTGAGCAGCTCTCTTCTGGCATCATTTACCAAGCAGGCATCTACTGAAATCCTTTGGGCTAAGATTGCAAAAAGGGTCTTTGTGAATCTCTGAGAGCTAAATTGCTTAATTCCAGCACAGCGAGGGCCACTACATTAAAACAATCTCTCTGTTTTAAATGTCAAGAACAAGGCCTTTTGCTGGAAGATCGATAGAAGCACGGGAAGAAGTATTTTCAGTTTTGCATCCTTCATTCATCATTATCTTTATTACTTGCTGGTTGCGAGGCTGCCCCCAGCCATGCAGGAGGGACTCCGGCTGCTGTCTCTCTTGTGTCTCCTCTGCTGCTGGAGCCTGTCCCACCTCCCCCTCCAGCCTGGGTGGGACAATGGTGTAGGGAGTGGTGGCTTTGTGACAGCAGCGAGGTCTCCATGTTGGGCAAGAGCTCCGGGGACAGGACTGTCGGGTGTCCACACCCGGGTCTGCTGGGGGAGCCCCGTGCACCAAGGCGCTCGCTAAGGGCAGACTTTTTTGGCCACAATTTGTCTTCTTTCTTGTTATTAAAATGCAAAATAGGAAATTGGAGTTGAGGAAGGAAGTCTGGAAAGTTGGAGACGTGCAGTGACTCTAGCCTGGAAGCTCCCTGCCTGCTAATGAGGCATGAAGCACCGCGTGGCTTTGCAATGCAGAGCTCACTACTAGATGAAGCTGGACAGCTTGTCTTCCTGGGGAAAACCAAGTGGCAACTGTGAGTGAGTTAAGGTAGGTGCCCGAGTGGGTTTAAGAAAGGAATGAAACCTGCGTTAGGGGCAAAAAAAATAGGTTAGGAAAATGCTTAATGGCGTGAAGCCTTTCTTGGGCTTAAATGGCTCCCTCTCTTCACATGCTGCTGAAGCAAATCCTCTGCTTATCACTGGCTCCAGCTATGGGGAAACTTCACTTTAAAAATGGGCTGGTCCCTGTCTTCCGTAACAGCCGCCATCTGTTCTGCTGCTGACCATGCTGGCATTTTGTATGGCGCAGAAGACACTTACTTACAATGTAACTACCTTTAACAGCAGCTAAGAGATCTGAGAGAGAGGCCAAAGATGCATATTTAACTGTGGACAGCTTTTAATAGTTCTTAAAATGCCTTTTCAATGAGAACTTAACTGAGGAGTTCAAATAAATGGAGTGAATTCTGTGATTTCATCTCTCATAATGTGCATCCCAGCCTGGCTTGAAGAGTCTGGCTATTTCGCTTCAAATGCCTTTGCATTTACGGGTTAATTTTTGAACACTGGTGTTTTAGGTCTTATTTACACTGTATGTTTTCAGTAAACACACATCAACTCCAACGATCTTAATTAGAGTCTTTGGAAAAACCCAATATGCTATAATTCTTCCGCTGAGGTCTATATGGAAAACAAGTAACATATTTCAAATGTAGTGGTAACAAACAAACAAGTGTGCATAGCCCCAGTATATCCACCGAGTATATACACACACACTTCCCTAATATGCTTGCTTAGACTTTACAATCTGTTTATTAATTCCTGAATAGACTTGATATGCCCTCTGGAAAAAATACTAAAATAATATCTCTCAATTGGCTTCACTGTTAGCATGCCTCTAATTAACTAATGTACACCTCCACTTGCTATTAAACAGTTTCATGATTCTTAACACCAGAGTTGTTAGGTGCCAGCTATAAAAAAATTTAACAGCTCTCCCGTTACCACTTTTCTCCTAAGTACATGAAAGTGCCTTTTACATATTTGACCTTTCCCTTCCCAACTCCCACATTTTAACCCTTCTTTCCCAAGATGCAACCAAGCATCTGCTGCCTGCTGAAGATGCAGCATCCCCGTGGCTAAGCACAGGGCTTGTACCCCCCCAGTGTGGCTCTGAGGATGCAGCGTGCGACTGCTGCCCCCTGAGGAGCAAAGCCCTGGTTGTGTGACCCACAGCAAAGACCACCACATTTCTCAAATGAGAGATGCTATGGTAGGAGCGTTAAAGTCAGGCGTTAAAATATCCATCCCCCTTCCTCTCCAAATGCACCAGAAACTCCTCGGCCAGCCCACAGCCTAACACCCGCTAATCACCAGGAAGGCAAGAGCAAATCCACAGGATTATTTTCCTTTTTCAAGGTAAGCAGGATAATGTACTCAGCTGGAGGCTGGCCACGAGGCTGACAAATCTGACGCACAAGCTGCACCCAGCAATTGAAGAGAACATCCCTGTCAGATGGGATCAGTTCAATCACTGCTATCACAGTGACCCTCCGGCCCAGCACTGAACCAGTGGCCAGAAAAATGACTCGGAGGGAAGGATGTCCTGTCCTGAGCAGCTCCTCCTGGACACCACGCCTGCATCTGGAGGTTGGTCAGCCAGGCAGTGCCAAGGCTGTAACAGCTTGGGCTGGCTGGTGGAGCTGGCTGAGACCACATGCCGGAGGGGTATGGCTTCGGGCCACCATTATTACATACATTTTCCTCTTATAATTCACTGATGATGAAAATTCTGATTTTTACCCATTCATTCAAGAAAGAAAAACTTTCCTGTCCAAGCAGAAAGCACAGGCAGAGCCATTTCCACTGACCTCTGATGCTGTGAGCATACTGCATGCCATTGGCAATTTTTGTCCATTTGTAAAACAAAGCCCTAAATCCATCAGGGTGCATGCCAAAGGAACTGATCAGTGCAAGAACTGCCCCACAGGGCTGCGCTAACTGGCTGCCTTGCTCAGGACCCTGCCTGGTGGGAGATGCTCGGAGCAGAGTGAGGGGAAGGTGCAGCACGGGCTCTTCTTGTACCCCCCAGTATTGCTGCACTATGTATGGCATTTTTTGGCCAGAAATTTTCTGCAGCAGCTAATGGACCACTGGATGTATCTTGCCTCTTTGGGACGTCCTGCATAACATCCCACAGCAGCCTGTTGCAGCTCAACAACATAGGTGTGAAAAAACACCTCCTCCTGTGACAGTGTTACTTCATCAGTGACAAAGCCTGGCAGAAGGTTAAAACCCTGGAAATGAGATCTTTGAGGCCTTTTGCCAGCAAACTGGCACCTGAGGACTACATCCACCTACGCTGAGAGCAGTCCCTGCTTCTCTGGTCAAAGGATGGGAATGGCTCCCACCTGCATGGTGCAAAGCCAGATGTCCTGGGAGTTACCAACAGATCCTCCCCCAGCCCTGTGGGGTGGCTCTGAGGCCTTAAAACATAATTCTCTGTTTTTTTTTCCACTGCCTAAGACAAGGGGAGTCTTGTACCTGGTGTGACACTGGATGTGTCTGCTGTCCTTGTGTGGGAGGGCTCGGCAGCGTGCAAGAGGCTGGGCTGGCACCATGCTGTTCACGCCACTTCACAGTGCTGCTCCCCATGGCAAATCCTCCTTGGCATTGCCTCTGGCTTTGTGTCAGAGCTCTGTGTTCCCAGAGTTGAGCCAAGGCACAGACACGTGCACGCAGAGTGCGGACGATCGAGGGACCAGCACTGATATGCAAACTGGGCTGTGAAGATATTCAGCATCACAGACCCACCCAGGAGTGTCCATTGTGACACCTCAGGAGTCACTGGAACATTAGAGGGACGTCACACCTGCTGGGGAAAGCACCCATAATTAGCAGCCTCCTGTGATAGCCAGGAGGTGTAACTGGCTGCAGGCAATAGCACATGAAACAGGCAGACAGGTGTCACCAACCCAACAGAGCACGAAGCCAAATCTGGCCATTCAACAGTCAGGATTTAAGGCCAAAGTACCAGACTCAGAGGGAAGTTGGCTCTCCCCATTCAAAGCTAGTTCCTGATGCAGGCTTTGGATGAAGGCCTTGCCACATGTGCCTGCGTTGCTGCTATCCACGGGTTAGACATGTGCCTAATAGGGGAAAAGGGTAATCTCATTTGATATGACATGATATTAGCAACAGCTTATTCCTGTGACTGCTCAGAGGGCTGGGCAGTTTGCATGATCTTTTCATGGTACATATTAAGCCCAAAGTAAACAAATAAAGCAGCAAATGTTATCGGGGAAAGGGCTACAGGGAGCAGGGAGAGCAGCAGGAAGAGCAGAAGCACACAGAGATGGGGGTGGCAGGTGCCAGGAGGCTGGCACACTGATGGAGAATCCCGGGGAAAAGACAGAGGCAAAGAGGGCAAGGAGAGGAAAAGGATGAGTGGGCAACAGCAGGGCCTGGTTATCCCAGCATGAAGGACAGGCGTCGTGTGGGGTCACAGAACCACAGTCACGGCCTGGCTGAGACTGGGAGGCACTTCTGGAGGTCCCTGCTCCAGGCCCTGCTCCAGCAGGCCCACGTGGAGCAGGCTGCCCAGGGCCCCTCTGCTTTGGGCCTTCGCTGCCCTGGGTGCTGTGGCCTAGTCCTGCTCCCCTATGGCACCCCCGCCTGCCCTCGGCCTGTAGCAAGCTGCCCTGCTTCACCCCAGCCCTTCCCACAGCCATTTTTATTCTATTGTGTTTCTTTACAAGGGACTTTCAGTGAATATGCAGCTGTTCTGTAGAGCTGAATTGACTGAAGCCCTTACGGGCAGATCTGCAGCCGGTCACCACTGGCTTTCTGAAACACGAGCTTCTTGTTCAGTGCTTCATCCCATAGTGTCAGTGCTGGTGGTAGGCAGGTGGGATATGAGCAGGAGTAGCCTCTGTAGCAGGACACCATTGCTTTCACCAATCCTTGATCCCTGGAGGCTGAACCAGCTCTGGAGGATTCCCCTGATCAGGCCTTAAAAAGATGACCCCTGTGCAGAAGAGGAACAGCCACTGCACTTGGATCCGCAGACTTGCCTTGTTTCTGCTGTCAGCACACACCACCTACACTGTCATTTAGCAAAACAGATCAATAATTAGCTGCTACTGCTTAAAAGCAGTTAAAAAGCACATTATTTGTGGTTTATTACTTACAGTTAGTAATATAATAAAATTAAAATAGTATAAACTAGTGGTGTGGATATCTTGGGAGCTGAAATTACACAGACGAGAATTGACTTTACACATTAAAGGACTCCAAGGAGTGGGAAATATTGTTTTTCTGTCTTCAAGTGAGCAAGAGAGAAGGAGATCTCGTGGGCTGCTCTTACCACAGAGACATCACAGGTCTTCTGGCCAGAGCACACTGGCAAGTTACCTGTGATGCTGATGGGCTGCCAGTGATGGAGCAGCACCATTTGTGGATTGCCTGCCTCCAAGTTCAGTTCTGTAGAGAACCAAAATGGACCGCTGTGTTACAGGGAGCAGCCAAATAAACCAAATCCCAGCCAGGCCTGGCATTCCCCAACGACAGGTGAAGTCTCTCATTCCCTTTCCCCAAATGTTACGCCCTTGCTCAGACACCTCTGACTGCTGAATCCTGTGCAGAAGTTGGAAAATATCTTGGTTTTCCTTGTTTAAGAAGGTGAGATTTGCTTTGTCCACAAGTGAGACTTCCCCCATCTTCTCCTTCCCCACCATCTGTCTGCTTTCAGGCTGGCCCTGTGGTCAACGGACCCCTTCTGCAGCCAGATTTATTTATGTTTTATGCTGTTTGCCTCCATCCCTAGCTGTAAAAGTTGGGTTTGATTTTTTCCTGTCACCTGCAAGCTCACAAATAAAACCCCATGCAGCAGTTTCTCCCCACTCTTTGGGCATGCAGAGGTCAGCCACAGCTTTGGTTTCCATTCTTAAAGCACACTGAACATGTGTTACGGAAGTGATAAGCATCAAAGAAATGCTTTATAAAAAAAAATGTTGGTTACTGGTGTGCAATTTCAGGGAAAAAAAACTTTTTTCCTCCCTAATGTCAGGGATATCAGAAGAGGAAAACACCAATTAGGGCTATGCCCTGGGCCATTCCCTCAAGGTTTTGTGCAGGATAGCGTATGACAAGAAAGCAGCACCGTTTTGTACTCATCTGTACTTGTGTGGAAATACTAGGGAAGTAACTCCTTGTGGAGGAGCAGTCCCCATATGACCCATCTGGGATACAAGGGCATGTGGAAGGTCCTGAGTTCCTGGTCCTTGCCATGATGCTCCTCTCCAGCCATCACACGCCCTCACTGTGGCATCTTGCCAAAATGAGTTGCTCTGAGCGTATTCCTCCACCAGCATCCCACTGAAAATACCTGGGGGAATCATTCAGTGGTCCTTACAAAGGGGCACCACTGGTTTGCTGTAAATTAGAGCCAAAGTATCCACAGAAAGCGGAATCCATCAGGGCAAGAAGAGATGGGCATGCTCAGAATGGATGGAGTCCTCTAAAACAAGTGAAGGTGTCAAACGCAGAAAGCAGTGAGGGGGGACAGGATCCTTCCTCCTGCTGATGGTGTATCAATGAAGCAAGAAGCCTGGGATGGGTTTTGGACCTGACATCCACAGCACTAAAAGGATGGGGAAAATTTAGGATGGCAATGTGCATCCTAAGCCAGGTCTCTGTCTATGCGAGGCTCAGTGCTGTGCTGAGCTGGTCCGTGCAGGATCCTCCTCTGCTCCCCATCAAAATCACATCAGCTGTGACACTCAGCAAAATGAGCTGAGCCTATCCTGGGGCAAGCAGAGCAGAAAGGCAGCATGGACCCAAAGAGCATCAGGACTGCAGGAGGAATGTATCTGTAGGGCACAGAAAGGCTGGATTATGGTATCTGTGGCTCTTTGAGGCTGATCTCACAGGCACATCCATCCAGCCAGAAAGAGCCTCTGAAGCACCACATAAACCCAAAAGGCACGAGGCAATTAAAAGCCAGACTGAGGGCATGCAGTTATTGTTCAGATAGAGAAAGCGGTGGCAGCTCCGAAGCATTGGTGCAGCCCCACTTGGAGCTGCGTGGCCACGGCACGGGGCAGGGGACAGCCACAGGTCTCACGCTGCCCGCAGCCACCAGCCCCACCTGCCTGCCACCACCTTGGTGCTTCTTGCAATGCCTCGCTCCCAATGTAAGCCACAAAAGTCACCTTCACCTTTCCAGGGGAGGTCTTGCTGGGGTTCGTGACGTGTTTTTAATTACAGGCATCGACGTAAAATGCTCCTGCACATCTAGAGCAGCGTCTCGCTGCCACCCCCTTCCTCTTTCTCAGTATCAGAGGCCAAACCACAATGGGGGCCATTTTTTGTTCCCTATCTTTATGGCACTTCTTCCAGTAGCACATAAAACAAATTAGCCACTTAGGCCATTATTAGGCACTTAAGGTCTTTTGATGTTTATGATTTATAACAGCAATTTGCACTTATGTAGCATGTCTCAGCACTGGCTAACAGGGCGCTGAAGGCGCTTGGCATTTCAGCCGCGTCTTCCTTCCACAGCTCTGGAGAACCTCACGAGGGGGGACACTCATGGTGCTATCCTGACGTGTGGGTCCCCAGCCCCGGTACATCTCAATGTGCAGGAGCCCAGTTGGGTCTATGGGCACTGTCAAGTCCACACCCAAAAGAAATCCAGCACTTCTTGTGTCTCCAGAGACAGAAAGCCAACAGCTAGTGAGATGCAGCAGGACTCCTTGGCTCTGGGCATGGCTTATGTACTAGTGCAAGCAGAGGGCTGCAGTACAGAGACCCCAAAACAGCATCACCTATACCTTTCCTTCACAGTGTGATTTACAGGTTACCTGGGAAGTATTCTCCTCCTATCCTTTATTTTCTCCCTCATTTTGGCAGCTCTCTACAGCCTGCCTGAGCTCAGAGAGGAGCCCCGGGAAGGAGCTGTCACCAGCCTGGTGGCTGGGGGAGGGGGGCTGGAGGGGAAGGGGCAGATCTGAGCCCTGTCTCTGGGCCTGGCCACTTCCTACCATGGGGGATGATTTGTTTGAGCTTCCAGAAAAGAGATGGCTACGTTCTTGCTTTTCCTTGCAAGGATGCCCTCATGGTTATCAGCTTCTCCAGAGGGTTTTAAGTCTGAGGCTTTATCCAAGGGCAGAGCCAGCCTGGATTTCTGCAGAGGGTGCAAGGTGGGAGTCCAGATTTGCAGTGGGGTGGTGGGAGGGGGGAGCTGGAGCTGGGACTGTTGCTGCTGTCATCCCCACATGAAATGCTCCACAAGCCAAGGAGAAACATCTCAGTACCTTCTCTGATGCACACCTGATCTGCTCTTTCTTCCTGGCCACTCCTTGGCTGCACTGGGAGTTGTTTTCCTCCTTCCAGTTTGCCAGGATACAGGTCTGATGGAAACTGCTTATGATGCAAACTCATTATCTGTGAACATTTCCCCCCTATTTCTTGGGGATGTTTTAGAAAATTAAACATGCTGTCAAGTCAAAAGTTTACCTTTATGCAAATCAAAATGTCAACATCTGGCAGGAGGACTCGAGGATTTTATCAGCCTGTCTGTAGCAGGGGGCTGCCTTCTATATTTTATTTTTTCCCAGACACTCGTCATCGTACGCATTCTAAGCACATCCTGAAGTAATTTTCCTAGTAAAGGCAAATGTAGAAAGCTAAGTGTTAAATGCTCTTTCAAAGCCACCAGGAATATCAGTGTTTACTTGTTTTCTGGTCTGTAACAGATGCTGGCATTCAACATTCAGAGTGCCTCCGGAAAAAGAGGAAAAAACAAAACAAAAAAAACCAACAACAAAGATTGCCATGACAAGGTTAGCAAATGACAATTATTTGTCAGTAAATCTTTCTCTCCCCTCAGCGGAGCTGCTCCATATGAGTGAGCAACAGGCGCATCACTGCACACGGAGGCTGGTGCTTGCTGTGGGCAGCACTCGCTTCACATCGCATCCTCATCCTCATCTTCATCCTCATCCTCATCCTCATCCTCAACATGGCCCTGTGCCAACAGGTGTGCCCACCAAATGTGACCAGCTCCAGCAGCCTTTGGTGGGCCTGGAGGTTTAGTTTTGGGAAAACTGGTAGCAGTGGCCACCCTATGGGATATTTTTCCCTAACACGGGCAAAACTCACATAAACATCATCACTCCTGAATCAGCATAATGCCGATGGCTTTAAGGGAGATTTCAGAGATACCTGTGAATATCTATATTCACACATGTGCATACACATGGACGTCGCAGTGTTAAGCAGCACAAGTGCACGGCCCCTCTGCCTGCTACTAGCACAGCTTGCTGGGGGCTGATCCTGAGAGGCTGTGACCAAGTGTGCTACACTACAAATGTATTCAAACTGGTGGGGAATGCAGGAGAAAGCAGCACTTTTGTGAAGCCTGGCAATGTACGATTAGCTCAAAGCACCACGCATATAAATAAAAAGCAATGGACATGCACATAAACAAAATCTATTGCATGTCCTGCTTTTCGGAGTCAAGCACTATGCTGGGAAAACATTGCCTCTTCATCAAGTTTTATCTCTTGCAATCAATTCATTGGGCCAACCACGAGGCTTTAGAAAAAAGGACTCAGACTTTCCCAGGTTTTGCTGTAAGACCTGGCAGTCCTTCCCTGCAGCGCTGATGCTGGGTTTGGGAGCAAGACAATGCAGACTGGCCACAGCCCTGCCACTGCTGCTGGGGACAGGGGAGTGCCAGCCCCACAGTTTTTCCCAAGTCCATAGCTCCGCACAGAAGCACCATGGCACCGGCAGAAGGGAAAACACCACCACAAAGGCACTGCGCTTGTAGGCTATTTTGGTAGTAAAAAGTGTATTTTTTCCCATTGTGGCTATAAATCTATAGGTCACCCTCTTTTCACTACTACAAGGAAAATGCTCTTGTATGAAAAATGGGAAGTGAGGAGCAAGCAAGCTGATGAGGGATATTATCCGAGGAGGCCAGAAGACATTGGCACAGGCAGGAAAACTTTGGGCAGGTTTCAGAATTGATTTTGCCTTTTTCAGACACAGAAATAGAGGCAAACAGGCTTTGCACACTGGAAATACACTTGTCTTACAATATGGGGTGGATAGCAGGGAACAAAGGGCGTTTTGCTGGGCTGCAGCGGGGTCAGTAGTGGCTGTTTGACTTGCTCTTCTCCAGCTGTTGGGTATCCATGTATCACCACTTCACGGGACCAGCATGCACAACATGTGGTGATGTGTAACAGGACATATTTTTGGCTGGTTTAGCCCAGGAGGCAGAACTGAGCACACGTCATCATCAGCTTCTCCAGATGTTCCTGTGGCTTCTCTAGCTTTGATGGTTATTAATGATAATGGGTCCTATTCTGGCTGCTTTCAAAACCTCCAGGCAAGATCTGGGCTTGGCTGTGCCGAGGGCTTCCCAGCCAGAAATGGGCTGCCTGCATCATGCAGGGCTCAGGCTGCGAGGGGAATTCACCCCTCATCAGTAGGCCACCACAAAATCATCTCCACTTTCTGCTGCTAGACCCAGCACTGGAAAAACAAGGCTCAGGTCACCATCCTCACCAGCCCCAGCCCTTTTCCTGCCCCAGAAACCAGGGTCTGGATGAGATTTGTAAGGTTTGCTGTTTTTTTCCAAGCCGTTAGGGTACAGTCCAGTGACAGGTTAAAATTTCTCTGCAACCACAGGAGCTGGAAGTGGGCTTTCCGCTCTGTACCAGTAAGAGTTGGTACAGTCAAGGAGTAACATGACTGCAGGCACTGAAGCCGTATGAAAACACATTAGACGATGTCATAGTGCTAATAAACTGCAAGAGAAGATGAGGCAGGCACTGTGACAAGCAATATCTGAAGGAATTTCCACCTCCCAGCAGCAGGCGCATCCCAGCACCATGCTGATCCAGATGCTGACTAATTACTCTGATGAACGATTTAAGTCATGGCCAAAAGGCAAGCTCCAGAATAACCCATTGAACTCGCAGGCAGGTTTTGAGGTATCTACCATAGCAGCTCTGGCAGTGAAAGCCTACCCAGGGGGCCATGGAAAAAGCCAAAAAAATCACAGAATGGCCGAGGTTGGAAGGGACCCTGGAGATCATCAGCTCCAACCCCCTGGCCAAGCAGGGCCACCCACGGCACATTGTGCAGGATGGCATCCAGGGGTTTTGAATATCTCCAGAGGAGACTCCACAACCTCTCTGGGCAGCCTGTTCCAGTGCTCTGTCACCCTCCCAGTAAATAAATGATTATCCCAAGTAGGTCTCTGCAGAGGCCAAAGTTTGCTCTCCTGAAATCCAGGTTTGCAATCCTACTTTTTGCTCTGCTTCATTCTTGCAAGATCCTGAACTCCATCATCTCACTGACCATGAGATGATGGTCAATGAGCCAAGGCTGCCCCCAACCATCACATCTCCAACACATCTTATTTGTTCATTAATACAAGTTTCAGCAGCACACCTCTCCTCACTGGCACTGCTTTCAAAAAGTTATCATCACTGCTCTGCAGGAGTCCTGGACTCCTGAAATGCTGCTGCCCATTGCCAAAGCACTACATCAGAGTGCACAAAGCCTGGCTGCCGGCTGCCCCTTGGGCTAGCCACAGCCAGCAGCTTGCAGACTGTCCCTGCCACCACAGAGCTGCTGCAAGCATCACAAATCCAGACAGAAGAGGAGGAGGATCAGCAGCCTGAGCCACAAGAGATGGCTTTGAGGAGCTGGCAGCGAGCGCGGGCGCGTGTGCCAGCCTCCTTTGTCACCACGCTGCCATTCAGGAGAGGGAGGGAAGTCAACAAAAGCTCGTCGAGAGAAGAATAATTTCTGTGTGCGAAATGAAGTTTGCAGTTGCACTGGGCTAATGGCATTCAAAGGCAACTTGTTGTACCAGCACTCAAAATAGAAAGCCTGGCGGTGAGGGATTCTTAAAATACTTCATTGGCGATACCGTGGCTGTCACTAGGAGGGGAGGTGAATAGGGCTGCCCAGGGAGAGGAGCAGGAGAAATTGAGAAGAAAAGAAGCATAAGGGAGTTTTGTTGTGCACAAATGCTGTCCCAGAATAACACCTCTTGCAAAGGAAAGACAGCTACCCCACGGAAGCCAGTGTTCTGCTTTGTGTCAGTGTTAAAACTGGAGCTGTGAGAGTTTAGATGTCTTCTAGGAATTGGACTGGGACACAGCTGAGAACACCTCTTGATTAGATGTGCTCTCATTGTGGTTTGGATCTCCAAATCTGTCAGAGCATTTTGTACACTCAGGTCCTCTGCTTCTCCATCCATATATCATAACACTTTTAATCGCAACCTTAAATGTGCAAACCTTGGCGCTGTCTGCATCTCAAAAGAGTTGTGATCCATTTGTTATTCAGCCTCAAGCAAGAAGAGACTCTGTGCCATGGAGCTTAGTGCAGTTGGGTTCCTTCCTAGATTTATAATCCATGCTTTGCTTTATACTCGGGATAAATGTGATACTATTTACAGCCTCGTAGCAGCCCCAGTGTTCAGGGCTTCCAATTCAGCAAAGCACTTAAGCGTATGCTTAGCATCCAGACTACCACATCAAGCACACGCTTATGTTCCCCTGACTTAACAGAGATTAGCATGTGCACTGATAACTGGAAAGATTCAAGAGATTTATGCAGTTGCCTGATTGTGAGCTTGTGGCTCTGCAGTGCAGGAACCAGAATTGTCCACGTGCTTCAAATTAAGCATGTGCTCAAGTTACTTGCTGAAATCAAGGCTTTATTTTGTTACTATAAAGCAGCCAGAGACACCGTATCTCCATACAAGATCCTCACATAGCAGGAAACCAGCCCCAGCCCCAGCAGGGGCCTGAAGGGGAGCGGGTCAGAGTGCCAGCTCCTTCCAGAGGATGCTGAATACAAAGGCTCTGTGGGAAGTGCTTCTACTCAACACATTTAATCTCTAGGGAAAAAAACTCCTCTCTGCATCTATGCTTGAAGCTGCTTTGGACCATCTTTTCCCCCTTCCCTTTTCGTGGTTCACTTTGTATTTTCCTGCCTGTAAGCTAACATCTCAGATAATTAATACATGATCACTTCTAATAGCCTTATCTTGTAATAACTCATAATATTCACATTCAAACACATTTAGACAGGCCCATGAAGACATCAGCCTTCATTGCCTGAGTATGCCAAGTGGGAGACCTAGCTGCATGTACCAGTTTCCCTGATCTGCCTCTCAGACGTTTTTTGGTGTTGTATTTTTGTGCTTATGGATGGCTTCAAGTAGAGACATCAAATACCAGAGTGCCGCTTTCCAGCATTCTGCACTGTTTGATTTAGAAATAAGCTGTTACATGAGCCATAAAACGCACGAAGCCTGGTGACCCCTCACCTTCTCCTGTGGGGACTCTTTGAAGTTTAATAAAAGTGGAAGTTGGCAGCCTTTCCCTTGCTGAGCGAGTTAATGCCACCTCACTTCTCTGCCTGTCTACTTATTTTCATGATGTAAGAAACTAATATCTGTGGGCGTCCCCATCTCTCTGTCAAATTTAGTTGAAATTGGCCAGCGGTTCTTGAGGCAGATAGACACAGCATGTGGCATCCTGAGTCCTGTTTTCTCAGGGAGCTAGGCAGAAAATGATGCTGGTGGGGAATTAGGCTTGAGGTGGGCAGGGGAGGATGCAGGTTGGAGGGGCAGGGGTGGCTGGGCTTCCTGGAGCAGTAGTGGTGGTGGGGCAGTGCAGGGTCCTCAGATCACACCTAGGGTGTTCTGTAAGTCCATCCAGGAAGCTTAAACTTACAGAATACCTGGTCCCTCGGGTATTCTGTAAGTCCATCTGTGAAGCTTAAACCCCCAAGATCCTCTGAGCACTGGATGGTAATGAATATCCAGGGAAAGCAAGAGGAAACTGCTAACCAAGAAGCTCCCTTTGTGTTTGAAGCCTCCACCGAATGCCCAGGGAGAAGCTGAAGGTGCGGGAAGCATGGTGGGAGCTTGGGGAGGTCCCTGTCCTGGCCACACACTGCTCCATCCTCTGGGCCAGCAGCAGTGGGGACATCTGATGGAGCACTGCAGGAAGGAGAGCATCTCAGTACACTGGGACCCTATCAATGGGCTAATTACTTCACATGGGGTTTGCACCAGGCAGCTGGTGGTCACTGATGCTACCTTTTCTGTCTGCTGCCAGCCTTCTTTTTTTACACTTTCAAGCAAAACCTTTGGGTTTGGAGGATCTGGAAACCTGGGACATTCATTCTCTCACGACCTCAGTAAATTTTCTGGTTCCCTCTCACTGTCTAGCTCAGTAGGCTCCAGCAATCTCACTGAATCTGTTCTTATTGATTTAGGAAAAGGCTTTGATTCTGCAAACTGCAAGCTGTTACTCATGAAACTATGACAACTTGGTATTAGCTGCAAATCAATGAACTTTTAAATGCAGTCTAAGCAACAAAACTCACTTACTGCTAAACCCTGATAAGCCCAGTGCTGGGACAAGTCAAACCTTTATCTTAACTGCCATGTGATCTTTTCCAGTTTGATAGTTCCATTTACTGTATTGATAAGGATTATAACCGTCTTCAGCAAGATCTTACCCTCCCTGGAAGCACTTGTACAGCAGATGATATTGAAAAGGATTTTTCCCCTTTCAATCCATACCAAGTATTCCCAAATACATTATTCTTATTCACCACTTCCTTTCCACCATCCTCCACTGCCTCCCTAATATCTGCTGCTCTCTGAGACCAAAGAGAAAACAGGAGATGGATGCAACGTGACACAGCTTTGGCTGTGCCGGGACTGCAGGCTGCCTCTGTCCTGCAGCCCCTGGCCTGGGGCCACGCGTGCCCTCCATCCTGCTGCAAACAGCCATGCATGCAAACAGGCTTATACACTCTTTGCATTGGCGGGAGAAAATAACTCATTGGGACCAACCTTGCTGGGTTTGGACAGTGGCAGATAGATAGGCATCATCAGGTAAAAATCAGATGGCTTTTTGCTGGTGAGCCAGTAGCATAATCCCTCCTCTGAATTTTGGTTTTCACCCACCTGGGGATGCTGGGTCCCTCCTCAAATGAGAGCCCCGTACCTGCTCCTTTTGGGGCACTCAGCCCCTGCTCAGCCTGCAGAAGGGAGGCAGCTGGGCATCCCCATGCAGGCCCTGGGATGCAGCCTGGCAGATGTCAGCGAGGCTGGGAGAATAATGGGAACATTTATTCCCCCAGGGGAAAAATGTCAGAAAACCCTGAAAGGGGAAAAAAATTGCCTCTTTGTTCTGCAAATGGTCATCATTGTGAGAAAGTTTATACGCCCTCTGGGAATTCATTTAGCATCATCAAAAAGAGGCTTTAGAAAAGGGAATTCTTTTTTACCCAGAGTAATTTTACCAAAATAAGTTCCTTACTGGGAGGAAGGTGAAGCGGGGTTACCGACACAGGGACAGCAGCTCTGGCACTGTCAGCTCTAGAGACACCCTATGGCATCCTCCTACTCTGAAGTGATTAAAGAAACGTGGCACGAGCCATGGGGATGCATTCACAAGGGTAAGGCTGGTCAACAGAGCATTTCCAAAACCTGTTCAACGCTCACAATGAAGTGCTGGCTAATATTGTGTCTGCCTACACAGGACTTAAGTTTAAAACACGCGTGCTCAGGCTGCAGGTAGGCATCGGGGACAGTGTGGTGCAGCCGCCTGGTTTTAGTGGCTTGTATTATTTATAGCCCATATTGTCATTGCCGTTGCAGATCCCGCTGAGATCAGGCCTTGCTGTGAACATGTATTCACCGGAGAAATAAGTTCAGCCCAAACTCTTGCACTGAGCATCTCAAGCATGTTTTAACAGAAAGCATTTTTTCTACTCCTACGAAACACAGCTTACTGGCATGTGTTAAAAAGTACTCTTGCTTGTTTTTTTCCAGATTCATACCTTCAATATTTTTAACATTCTTACACCGAAACCAACCAACCGAGAAAGTAGATGTTATTTCAGCTTTCTTGCAGACTTTTTTTTTTTTTTTTTTTTTAAGCTTAGAGGCTGCATTGTAGCTAAACATTTGAGAGTAAAACCAAAGCTGAATTTCTTACTAAACTGTTTCTGGAACAACAGGAAGGTCAGTCTTGGTTAGGAATAACCCACCTTGACAATCCCACACATGCTCACCCAAGGCACACTGCAGCCCCCACCTGCTCCCGCTGGGATGGCACAGTCACTGTGGCAGAGGTGCCCAAAGGCTATGCCAGACCAGGCTGGACCCCCACACAAAGCCAAGCTCATTACTTGACCTCAGACAAACATTAACAAAAAGTGGCTTAGTGAATGAAAAAAAAAAAAAAAAAAAAAAAAAAAAAAAAGCCCCAGTCCTGAGTAATTTTGCAGCTTCGGAATATTTCACATACTTCTTTCACCATAACGTGAAGGCCAGATATAACTTTTTGATTAATGGGGGCCACGGAGTGCAATAAACGCAGCTTTTAAAGAATTCATTTTACTGCAAACACAATCCGTCTTTCAGAACTCCACCCCCTGTACACACTAGGTATTTTTTGCCTGCAAATTTAAAAGTGCCTAAGAGAATTAGGTACCCAGCTCCCATTAAAAGTCAGCAGGGTTTGGAAGCTTGATTCCCAGAAATGCATCTATAAACCATTGACCACCTCTCAGAGAAGTTAGCTTGGGCTTTCCCAGAGGTGAGCTCCTTAAGGTGCACACAAAGCCTTTTCACGCATGACTGTTGGCCTTTTGGCTATCTTTTACTACCAAGAGAAGCCAAGGGGTGACCCAGGTGCTGGGGTCCCAGGAAATGCTGCATGAACCTTTGCCATGTGTCCATGCTGCAGCAAAGGCAAACCAAAATTAGGAAATGCTTCCAGTAAGACATCGATAAGAGACGCTTCATTACCCGGGGATGTAGCTGACAGGAGATGTCTGGTTGTCTGCAAAAGGGTGAAGAGTCATAGTGCATGACAGCTGGAGAAATGTCAAAAGACGAGAGGTGGAAACATCTGTCAGGTGGAAAACATTTGTCAACAGTCACATTCTCAAAACTGCACAGCCAAGTTGCTTGGCTAAACTAACCAACACCCCAAAATTTACTGAGGTCCTGGGAGCTTTCCAGATGGTATTGTGTATGTATGGGAACCCAGACCGTCACGCTGCCCACCAAGCACTGTACCCCCAGCACTATCTTCATCGGGAGGTGTCCGAGCACCTTGCATATTTTTACATATTAATGCATTCACTTGTTACAGCCCCTTGTTTAAGTAGGAGGCCTTACAGAAGTTGGACTGTCCATGAACACAGTGGTGGGAGCTCTCACTGCTGAGCACTCAGGCTTCTGCAGTGAGGGGTAAACCCTCTGGGGGAGGCATCTTGCGAAAACCCCATGTATGAAGCCCCAGCTGCTGTTTTGACAGCTAACCTAGCAGCGGAGGGGGCACCAGACATGCTCATGTTAAGCACCAAAACCAGAGCACTCATTTTGCACAAAGGGCCTCCTTGCAGCACGAAGGGCTCTTCCAACCCAGGCACTGTGGTCCCAGCAAACTGCACAAATCCCCTTGAGATTGGGCTCTGTCCACCAGTTTTGACCCTAGTAGCCTTTGGACTTGTTGATATTTTTTTGGAAAGAGCTTCTGTCAACCAACATGAGCAACACAAGTGTCTGAGTAACCTTTACATTTAGCAGGGTGTGTAGGAGGTGCTGCATGGCATCCTGGCACCCTGTGTGATCGGGCTGTGGTCTGCCTTCCTTTGGGCTGGAGAATGGCTATTCCAGGTCTGTTTTTCTGTAGTGAACTGGTACTTACTAAAACACGGTTCCACGCTGTATAATTTCTATGGCTTTTATTAATGCAGACAGTATAGGCTCCATAAAGAAGAAAAATTACCAGTGGAAGATAAAACTAAAATACTAGTTGCATTACAATCACATTCTAGTGCTGCAATAAATTGCATGAAGCCAATAAAGCAAAACTAACTGAAGATATTTGACACAAACCAAAAATGAAATGAGAGTCATTATGCAGTCTGCTAGAGGGACCTGCCTTGATGTAGTTAAAGCAATAAACTACCTGGGAGTAATCTTTACTTATTTTAAATTGCATATTCCAATTGCAAAGCTGTTTCTGGCATTTCTGCCACACTTACTTTACTCTGCTCAGAAGAAGAATTACATGTCTGGATAAGTCATGTCCTATTAAATGTGCATCATATCTGCAACACTCATAAGTCACTTGAGTCATAATATTGTTTATTCTAATATTAGTCACTATTTTCTGTCATAAATTAGCTCTTCTCCAGAAGAGCGGAAGCTTATATTGAGCCAACGTTGCAATTATTTCACGCATCCGTGTTGGCACACGGAATAGATTAAGTGGCCATCTCTACAGAGGAATTATCATCATCGGTCCATGGGTCAATTATAACAAATGTATTCATGCCGTTATTCATGCCCCCAGGTATCTTCAATAATAAGTTTGCATTCCTTTCCCTCCCTAATTATTCTCCTCCATGGTCTGGCTGACCCACACGTGTGTCACAGGAAGCATAAGCAATGCCTCTTGCAATATTCAAGGTTAAACCCTCCCAGTCATACTTTCCAACCAGCCCCCTTGAATCCTCCCTTCCCACAGGAGATTTGCATGCAAATAGGGCGAACATTGGCCCAGCCCTCGCGTCTTTTGCATGCAGCCCGTCCTGCCGCTAATTAATTGTCTGTTATTCTTCCCTTTCGAGCAGACATAGCAGCCCTCACCCCCTGCCAGGAGAGAGGGAGGGGGCTCAGTTCCCCTGCCTAGCTGTCAGCCCATCGTTAATCTGGCTGCCTGGTGGTATTTCCCTGCTTTGTGCGGCTTTAGCGTGCCCCCGCCAGCGTCTCCATCTCCCAGTTTGGCACCTGCACGGATCGTGCCAAGGACGTGCTTTTATTCAGCACCAGCCCTGGAAGCCAGTGCTGATGTAGCAGGGAGAAGGGGCCTTGGGGTGGGCAATTTTGGTGGGGGTGCGTTAAGTCGTGTTTGTATACAAACCCTTTTAGTTAAAATGGACTGTTTTGCCCCAAAGGGAGCATGCCATTATACCAGTGAATGGTGCTTTATCCTAAACTAGCTCAATCCCTTAGGGTAGAGGAAATCAGTTGCCCCAGCTGAAAGCACATTCATACTTGGATTAAAACTCTCCAATAGCTATTTTTAAAAAATTGCCTCTCCTACAGAGCTAGCTGTATTGCTTAAAAATAAATAAAAAAGGGAAAACAAGGAAAAACAGCCAACTTGCACACCCATTTGTTCCTTTAATAATGCATGCATACAGCAGAAGCAGAGCTGAGACATCATTGCTGTGCATGAGCTGCCTCTGCCCCTGTGTTTTTGCAGAGGCTCTGGAGGAGCCTGCCCAGTGCTAAGTGAAACACCTTTTCCAGAGGGGAGGGAGAGGGCTCAGCCTATTTTGTCATTAAAAATCTGATTTTTAATGGCTGTCTGATTACATGGGCTGGGGTGTTGTCCTGGTTTCAGTTAGGACAGTTATTTTTCCTCCTAGTAACTGGTAGGGTGCTATGTTTTGGATTAGGATGAGAATCACCTCCTGTTAGCTCCTGCCCACACACCATCAAGCCCCAAATATTCAAGCTTCCCTGAGGTCCCGCTGTTCCTTCAAGTGCTGGACAATTTGCCTCCTGCCTTGCTCTGCTCTGGGCTGCTTTTGCTCCATCCTCACCCTGTCTGCCTTGCTAAGGGAATTGGTTGCTGTATGCTGCTGCCTCCTGCCTACAGCATGATGGGGAGGACAAGAAGGTTGTATAATGTCCTGTTTTGGACACTGTCTGAGAGCAAGCCTCCAAGAGAGAGCACAGACCTAGGGCAAGCCCACACTGATAGATTCCCTGTGATCACTCCACACCGCATGACCCACAGCTTCACGCTTCCAGGGACAGGGATAACACCATCAGACTCAACACCCTCAGCAGATTTGTTGACTATGGGTTCAACATGTGGTTAAATATAGTTGTTTCGGTATTTTGTACCGACAGCTGGTTCAGCTTTACAATGCCCACGTCAAAGCAGTATTCCAGGGTCCTGCCTCAGCTGGTGACTCTGTGCCCACCTCCTGGAGACACCCAGGTGGAGGATTTTTTTTTTTTTCTACGTTGTGCTTGTTTTTGTTTGTTTGTTTTTGTTATTATTGTTGGTTTGGGCTTAGAGGGAGTTTAGGGCCACCCGTGCTTCCCATGAAGCCAGCAGCAGCACGTGCACATGCTTCTCCACTTCTTTGGAACGTGCATGCAGGGCTGGGTAGGACATGTCATGAGCTGATGGGAACCAAAAAAAGAAACAGAGAGGGAAAAACAAGCCAATTTGCTAAGAGAATAATATCTCTTTTCACAACCACTCTAGCTGCTCCTCAGTGGGTTTGCTGATTTCCATGTAATTTCCACATAAACACAGGTAAAGGCACACGTTACCGGGGGAGGTCTCAGGGAAGGAAGGTGCCGCAGACACCGTGTTTACACGGTAACTCCAGCCTGCACGAACACGGGAGCCCTGCGGAGGGGCTGGGGCTGGCTGGAGTTGGGCACCCCCAGCATGGGCTGTGCCAGGGGGTGCAGCTGCACCTGGAGGCCTTGGGGGCTAAAACTATCACAGCTCCTGGGAAATCAGCACCTGCCTGTTTCATGAAAATGTTTGCAAATACTCAGCTATTTATTTAGCCCACCTGAAGCTGTCTGGTAAGGGTGGTAAGAGCGGTGTGTGCATTGGCCAGCCTGCCGGGATGTTCAAAGCTCCTTTCCACAGCAGGACGTCACCACAGCAGCCGCGGCTCTCCCTGGAAGCGAGTGGGGCTGGAGCTTTACCTTCTGTTTGCAGAGTAAATAAGAGGCAGAAGTGTGCAATTCCACTTCAGTATGGAATCAAGAGGTCTCATCTTGTGACCGAAGTGTTCACAGTGCTGAGCACAGATGCCCTCCTATTCACCTTTAAAGTCTGCATCCTTTCTGTGCTTCCCACGTGTCCTTTGCCTTCACCTCCAGGATGCCTGTCTCGCCTTTGAAATACCAGTGCTCTCCTACTGCTAAAGTATGTGGAAAGATGAATCTTTTATCTCCCTGTTCTATTAGGGAGGTTGATTCTGGGTTCATTGGTTAGGTTTAAGATGTTACAAAAGCATCCGCCTGGTGGGATTTAAAGATGACAACCCTCCGGTGTTATTTCAATGCAGGTAATGGCAAGTAGATCCCCTTGCTTTCTTTTCACCCCCTTAGGAGGAAAAGCCTGTCTGGAATAAGGATGTGTAGATAAGAGGAGATTAGAGATTCAAGCTCAAGGCGCTTGCTCACATCCCTACCTGGGGAGCAGCATGGCTGAGCCCAGCTCTGCTCGCCATGGGCAGCCCTTCTGCAAGCGATACCCAGAGGTGCTGCAGATGCACCTCTGGCTTTTGGGCACATTCCCCTCTAAGGAAGGATCTGTGCAATGCCCCAGGCTGAGCCCTAACTAGAAATCTTGGTCTGAGCTCCATGATGAGATGGGATGAGCCATGTCTGCTCCTCATGGAGGCAGGGCCAACAGAGCTGGGCATGGTTTGGGCAGTGGGCTGCTCTCAGGGTAGGCTGCTCTAAACCATCACCAAGTCCTTTCTGAAATGGTTCCTGCTCACAAAACATGTATTTGGATTAAACTGAAATTGCTCAAAGAAAATTGGATATATTTCAATGGGGTTTCACGTATAATAAAAAATGGACTTACGACAATACCATTTATTTTTGAAAAACATTGGTATTGTTTCCAATGCACACAACTGTTTTACATTTAATTGGTTGTGAATTTTCCACTTTAACCATGTTGCTTGGCAGAACCCGAGACCTTCGCTCACAGTCTGAGACACCACGCTAACACTGCTGCGCAGCTTACCCCTGAACGTGTGCCCACAAGTCAGAGCTGAGAACATCCACTGCTGCATTTTCCTCTGCCTTCTCTCTCAGATACTTAGGAGAGCTCCAGCTTCTCACAAAGCTGAAGTCATCTAATTTTCTGGATCAAAGTGTCTCCTGTTTTTGTTGTAATGAAGCAATTTGACACTTTCAGTAATATAAACATTCCCAGACCTAATTAAAAGGGCAGCTGGTTTCAATATTTCCAGAAAGCTTTTCCAGATTAGCACAAGAATATAGCCAAAAGCACAGGACACCAGAGGGTGGGAATACTCCCTCCCAGCAAGGCTCTTTATCTGCTCCAATTTCCCACCCCCTGCTCCATACCGATGGAGGAGCTACAAAACCCCTCATTTTGTGCTTTCAGCAGTGTTAGCAGAGGCTGATCACCAGCATGTAACCCGTGGGTGCCTTCAGCTTCCGCAGGTCATGTGTGGGCACCCAGTACGCATCTGGGTTTGCAGCACTGCTCCTACCCTGAGCCCTGGCACCAGCCCCAGAGACACAGCCCAGACCCAGCAGCCCTGGGGCTGCAACCAAGGCAGAAGGGACAGCTAAGGACTTCCCGAAGTGACAATGGAGATGATTTGGTGCATGAACATGTTTCTGCACTGATGTGCTGGGGAGCCACATGCAAAATCAGAGAGTTTGGGAAATGTGAGCAGCATGAGCTGGCGGCTGGCCTCCACCGCAGGAGATGGGGAAGGAGTGCTCATGCTGCCAGAGATGCCACCACCACCTGCCCCGGCCACATGTAAGGCCAGCCAGAGAACTGTGTCCTGTACAGCAGCTTTTGGAGGGGATGGACTTTTTTGGAGCTTTTTTGGAGTTCTCTCCCTGCCCACCCAACTGAACCTGCAGCACACCCAGACCAGAGAAAGCTGCAAGAGGCCAAAACAGAGCAAAACAGCAAGTTACCAGCTGGGGGCTGACATGTAGGGATGCCGGTAGTCCACATGTACCAGGACATTCCCTTAGTTACTGCCATGCTCCCAGCACTCTGATATCATCCCGGCTGAAAGCACCTAGAAGTTCCTTTGAAACCAGTTACGCTCTCCCCAGCCCCCCACTGAGAGGTGCCTGCAGCAGGCAGGAAGCCCCCAGTATGCAGCCATTTCCAGTCGGTGCCATTTCTACACATTTGCCACCAGTTCTCCTCCACCCTTTGCCACAGAAGCCACTCACTACCCAGCGGCCCCGTGGGAGAGGAGGGCAAGGGTTGGTGTTCCCACCGCAGCATGGCCACCATCCCCCAGGAGCTGGTGGAGCTTTGCTGATGTCGAGCATCAGGGAACAGAGAAGGGCCCCGCTGAATAGAGCGGCCATGGGAAGAAGCGTTGCCTCTCCCACAGCTTTCATAGCCAAGGCATCACAGAGCACATGCCACAAACCCTCTCCTGTCACCTGCAGGGTGGCATCAGCCCTTTAAAAGCACTGCAAGCTTGAGTCAATGCTGAGGATTATTTACCTGTAGAGCACCCCATGGGACTTTCTATGGGAAAGGCACCCTAAGATGCTCCCAGACGTGGCCAGAGTTGATGTTCTTCTCTGCTTTCCAGGTGCACCTCTGCAAAGAGCCCAACAACAGCTGGTTTTGGGAAGACCTCTGAGAGCTGCTGTTGATAGAAGCTCGGTGGGTCTGCACTGGGGTCGTGTCCATCTTATAGAGAGCAGGGAGATGGGAAAAGCTGCAGCCCAACCCTGCAATAAGGAAAAGGATGCTGGATCCCATGGCTGGCCAGCAAAGGGCTGGACCCAGGCTCCAGTGTCAGTGGTCTCTGCCTCGCGCCTGCCTCTCAGCTGAGGCTGTGGCACAGAACAGCAATTTATTCATTTTGTCTCCTGAACAAGTATTAAGATGAATATCAAAACATAATTGTCTCAACAATCTTTAGGCTTTTACTTATCAGTAGATGATAAGGCTATATAGCAATATGTTCATTTGTCTGTAGATCTCTGTAATCCTATTAAGTACTGAGCGATAACTATTAAAATGTGTATATACCCCCCCACGCACGTCTGTTGAGGAATGCATTTAAGGCACACACACAAAAATTTACCACTGCACAGAGAGGGCAGGTGGCACTGTGTGGACATCTCCAACACAAGCTGCCTCAACTAACACCAGCTACACAGGGTCGAAGACACATCCTAGCACTGTATCAGGAATACTGCTGGAGCTAAGCCAGGAAAAAAAAAAAAAAAAAAAAAAAAAAAAAAAAGTATGATTGCCCCTTGTATTTTATTCTGAATCTCCCTCAGAGGAGAGGGAATTTTTCTTACTCCATATTTCATGCCTGGAAACCATGGGACCAGCCATCAGTGCCTGCAGCAGCACTGCCTGCGTACCTCCCCTGCCTGCCCTCCCCTAGAGAACCAGGGGGCTCCCCCCTCTGCCCGGCCACCTCGAGACCAGCAAAGCCCATTTCTGAAGCAATCACAGAGATTTTCACCTACTGAGAAAATAGCCTGGGGTTCTGGCACAAAGGAAGAGGAAAGCTTGTCCTTCAATCCACAACCCAGCAGCTGCCTGGTTTGGCCAAGTGCTTTTGCTCGCAAAGTTCAACATCAGTTGACCATGGCCAGTTAAAGAAACTCCACGCAGGGCTGTCTGACACTGCTGTGGTTGTGTGCATGTCCCAGCAGTGCCAGCCACTGCCCAGAGGGACAGAGACGTGCCCCGGGAGGAAGCTGTGATTCCATCTTCACGCTCTCTCACCCTGGGTCCCCTGAGCAATGACCGTGCTGGCGCCTGGCTTGGTGCTGCCTGGCTTCCTGATGCGTCCAGGAGCTGACACGTCGCTGTTTCATCTCCCTCCTGACCTTGCTATGCCCTCAAAGCAATCCCAAGCTGTGGAGCTGCTTCCACGTGGCACACCTCTCCATCCTGGGCATTTCAGTGGCAGCAGCCTGCTGTGCAGCACATGCTGGTGAGCAGCACCTCCCTGCCCTGACCTCCCAGGGAAGTGCAGGGATACCAAAGTGCAGCTGCTTCCCCTCTCTGCCCCCTTTTTTTGAGGAAGGATAGCATTTGTTTGCACTGTGCAGGCATACAGCACTCCCATGATACCTACCCCAGACCATGCTCTCTACGTCTCCCCAAGTTACCGTGAATTCAGTAAATATCTAGTCTTAAGTACTTCATTTTCAAAACCAAGCAATGACAGCCAAGAAGCCAGGAATAAGACTCACATCCTCAATTCCTCCCTCCAAAGCCTATTGCACACAGAAGGAGCAGGACAAGCCTCCCACGACTGCCAAGCCAGAACACATCTCACATACCCATAGCATCTCTCAATTTCTAGACTTGAATCTTGAGTTCAGCCAGGCTCTTTCACATGTGCCTTTCCACTTCCAACTCCCCATGTGTGCACGGATACCTGCTACATCATGGCCATGGCAGCTGGGGCTTGCCTTGGGACCACACATGGATGGAGTTTGGAGACCAGTTAACTCAGAGGAGCTCGGGGCTTTGTTAGTGCTCAGCACCACTGGCAGAACAGGTTGCCGCAGTGCTTTTACTGCCTACCATAAAAAATAAATAAATAAATAAAAATAATAAAAAAATCCTTCTTCCTGCTGTAGCTTGGAGCTGGTGCTTGGGGCATATTTCCTTCTTAATTGCAGGCTTAGAGGTGCAAAGGCACTGAATGGAAATGTAACACTCTGGCTGGAGTGAATGGGGCTGTCAGGAGGCATCTGGGAGAGTGTTCGTCAGCCTTTCGGGTGGCAGCAAACGTGTGGCTGCAAGCAGGGGAGCAGAGGCTTCTCCCAGACGTGTTAAAAGCAGGGCTGAAATGCCAAGAAATGATGAAGAAACATAAAGAAAATAACCCAGAAAGTGGCATCAGAAATATTGATAACCCAGGCAAATCACTCCTACGGACCTTCTTTGATTACATTATCTGTTCATTCTTCCTTACAAAGTGCTGCTATCACACAAGCATAATAAAACAAGAATATATAAATGGAAGGAATTAAGAGTCATCCTATTGGGACCAATTTAATCTTTGCTTCATTTAGAAGGAGAACATGGCTCCCTTATCTAATGTACATAAAATTGCTCTTTATTCCCCAGGTTTACATAGAGATGACAGATCTATATAAATATGGATCTGCTCCTTTTCCCCATTCTGTTGTGAGAAGAGCCATCTTCCTCCACATCTATTCTCTGCCCTAGATGCAGGAAGGGAGTCTCCCTCCCACCCTACGTTCTTCCTGTAAATGGAGGGGATGAGGATCTGGCAGCATCCTTTGGAGGTTACAAGCTCGGTCAGCTGATATTTGAAGGAAAAAGCAGTGAGAGCGGTCAGAAGTAGCTCTTGCTCAGAGGCATCTGGTGTTGAAGGGAACGGGTTGGCTAGCCTGCTAGCTGGGGGCTGAACCCCAGCCAAAACTCAGGAGCACCACACTCCCGTCCGTCCCTGCTGGTTTTCCTTTCGGGGAGCTCAGAGCGAGCCTGCAGAGGTTTCCATGCAGCACAAGACAGGCAGGAAACCACAACGTCCCCTGGGAACAGTCACGGTCAGGACGCTCAGAGTGAAGGAGAAATGCAGGTTTAAGGTGAAATTACCAAGATAAAAGACTCCCCCAAAGCTCCTGGTGCGCTGCCACATCCACGACACGGCCCCGACCTCCTCCCAGCGTTCCCCTGGCACTGCAGTGCCTGGGAGGAGGCTGAGAGCACCCGCCAGGAGCCATTTCAGTCTGCACAGGTTCAGGTTTTTAAATAAAAAAGACCGAGCTACCCCCAGAAACAGACTTTCCCACACCTCAAACTGAAGTTGAAATGCAGATCTCTGTCCCTGCCAAACTTTTCACTGCCGCTGTTACCGCTGCTGAACAGGACCCCAAGTCACTGCGAGTTCACATCCTCGCCAGTATGAAATCACGCCCTTTTCCACGGGACACGTTCAGAAATGTGCACGTAATTCTTCTTTTCCCCAGCTCTGAGCTGGGAAAAGAGAGGTATTTGTGAATCACTTCCTGCTTCCCAACATGCTGAAAGCATCAGAGGACTCCCTGCTCTTTAAAACCTACCATCATAAATGCAATTTTAAAGCGTCTCTATCTCCTAATATCCAGTGGCTATTTAAAAAGCAACTAACAGCAGTGCTGGAATGGCTAATGCCTAATTAGCTAATGGCTAACAATGCTCCTGTGAATGAGGCTGACATTTTCCTCTGTAATTATCATCTAGCCTGATATCACATCCTGGAGCAGGCAGTTGCAGGTGCCTTGGGAGGAGGAAGCGATACTCCCACACTGCCCTTGCTGCTGTGCCCGACGGGAGAAGCATGTGAAGAAAATCACGGCTTCTGTGTGTCTGGCTTTCCCCAGACATAGCTCATTTTTCATCCCATGTTTATATGTCTCAGCTGAAAATGATGAATTCAGTCATTCTACTGGGATGCCCATCAGCATACAGGTCTGGGTCTCCATCCTGATGGCAACAGGAGAGCTGATGAAGCCTCAAGGAGTCAACAGTTAGCGTAACCACCCAAGGCTGAAGGCTCATACTGGAGCTGCTGCATTAGTCCTAAAACAGGCAAGAACATCCCTGTAAGCAAATCTGGGGTCCAGCAAAGTGTTAGGAAATATGTCTGTGTGTCCCACGGTTTAGTGCACAGACCACTGCTTCTTTTTCCTTTTACTGCGGTATATAACAGGAGCAACTCAATTTTGTTTCTCAACTGTCAGAGAATGTGCACCAAGCCATAGGTTTTGGGATGGTTTAATTCTGGTGTGCATAAATGCAAAATAACCCCTCTGGACTCCCAGCTTTGTCTTTCTCTGGCCATATCCTACACATCACACCAGGAAACCCTCTCCAAAGATAATCCTCTGGTCTTGGAATCAGCTTGAAAATCTCCAATGCCAACTGCAACTCTCAGAAAAAGTATCCCTAGAGCATATCCAAGGAAAAGAGGAGAAAAATCATTGGAAAATTTCAGCTCATTTTCAGAAGTTTTAGCCTTGCACCCTCATAGTTCAGGGTGGATGTCAGGGACTTGCCCCAGAGCATTGGAGGATCGCTGGACAGTCTGGTAGGTTTTTCTTCTATAAGTCTTTAGATCTGTAGTTTCACATGTTGCAGATTTCAGTTTTTCAGATGTGCCAAGTGCTCCCAGACAAAGAAACTTGATGGTGCTGAGTGTCTTCAAGAGGAGGAGAGACATAAGCCATGACACCTAAACAAAGGTGCTGGTGTGCTGGGACAACCTGCTGCAGCCCTTCCTTCTACAAATCCCCGACAAGAAGATGACAAACCTTCCCTCCCCATATAACAGACATTTATTTACTTATTTGCTCAATTCTCGCCCTTTTGTGAGAAGATGGCAGGGCCAAGACCACCCTCTTCCTTACCTTGCCCCATTTGGGGGAAAGCTCTGAAGATACCATGCACAGAAATGCCAGGCTCTCTGGTAACTTCTCCAGATTTAATTAGCCTGACTCCTCCACCCCCTCTCCCCTGCTCCCAAGCTGCTGGAGAGATCAGCAAAATAGCAGCTGCTCAAGCCCTCTGTCTAATACGGAGCTTGGCTCTACAAGATGAGCTAAAAAAAAATGCCACCCCAAAGATCGAGCTGCTTTTAGCATTATACAGGAGAGGCAACTGCCAAGGAAAGTTTATCTTGGAGCCAATGTGAGCTCTGTTGCTCCAAGTTAAATATTTCCATTTAATAAGTAGAATGAACTATACTGTGGGACTTCCAATTGCTTCCTGAAATATTAAGGAGGAATATCTTTAAACATTAATATTTTGTTATAGTGCCGAAGTCTTTCTAAGGGAGGGTTATTTTTTAGAGCCGTGCATTTTTCTCTGCATAATTGAAGCCTCTGATGTATGCGTACACCCTCTGGTTCCAAAAGTCACTTCAAAAACTTGAACCCTCCTCCAGAAGCAGTCAATAAAGAAATGCCTCATTTTGCCTTCGCCACCCTTCTTGCTGGTCAGAGGCACACGCAGAGGACACCTTCGTGTCACCCCCTGTGCTACATGCACCGCGATGCTCCCCAGCTGCAATCAGACCAAAAACTGGGGACTGTTGAAGGCCATGGCCACATGTGTGGCACCCACTGATGGGACAGCAGTGTTGGGGAGGTTCAGCATGGGTGCTCTCCCCCTGCCCATCTGTGCTGGGTGGTGGTGGGAGCACCCACGGAGCAGGTTTGTGCCCAGGGAGGTTCCAGCACTGCGCCTCCAGCCCCAACGTGGAGCTGGCACACAGCGGTTCCCATCTCAGAAGTGCACCAGGATGGGGGCAGGACAAGTCCCAGCCCTCTGCCCTGAGCTTTGCTCCACCACCAGACCTCCGTGGCACAGGAGGGGTGGCTATCGAAATGGCGGGTCAGGGGAGCAGATTTAGTACTGCTATCGTGGTAGGGAAAGAAAAAAAAAAAAAAAAAAAAAAGGAGAAAAAAAAAAGAGAGAGAGAGAGAGAGAAAAATGATGTTGCTTCCAGGCCATTTACATGTTCATTTCTCAAGAGAATGTGACACTTTATCCCTTTTTTCAAATTAACTTTTGTGTCACACGCGGAATAAAAAGAGACGATAGACGGGAACTGAAACATAGCGAAATAACAGACTGCAGGCCCGCATGCACAGAGCATATGTTTGTGATCTATAGGAGACGGGGGAGGGAAGGGGAGTGGAGTCCTGCTATGTCAACCATTGTTCAGCAGCTTGGTATGTTGGCTTAATCTCACAAGGTCTCCCAGAGGTCCTTTTTTCCAGATTTTTTTCTCACCCCCCCTTCAGGGCAAACAAAGTGCTTTCCTGAGCAGGCAGCTTGAGCCTCTTAACCGTTCGCGTGCTAGCAGCGAGCTGCCGAGCTGGGGCCATCCCCTTGGGGCCAGCAAAGCCAGCGGGGCAGCCCCAGCACACGGCTGGGTGTCCTCACCCACAGGCCATTATGGGACAGACAGCAGTGGTGCCAGTGTGCATGGAAGCAGGTACACAAAATATAGCAGAAAGGCTCCGAGGAAGGATTACAGAATCACAGACACACGCAAGGTTTTTAAGACGCACTAAGCAGCCTGATGTTGTGCGACACTTGGCCAACGGGATGGTTGGACTTAAGCTCAGGTGTCACCCCAGCAGCATTCACAGACATCCTGGTCCCAAACCTGCTTTCTAAAGGGCTTTGCTCCTGTGAGACTGAGCAGCCAAACCCCATCCTGACTGCTGGAGGCGCGAGGTGGTCAGCAAGCGAGTCCATAGCCCAGAGACCCCCCAGCACACAGGGAGGATATATTTGGTGTTAATTAGTTGTGCTGCTTTTGCCTTCCCGACTTTCATCTCTTTGCTTTGTTTTACAGTTTTAATTGGTTTAAAAGCCTTTTGTTGTCACCAGGGTTCCCATAATTGTTAGGATAATGGAGAGGCAAAGCAGAGGCACCAGCACCACTGAAGGAGAGGTGGGATGGGGGCAACACTCCCCGGCATGCTGCTGTTCCAGGCCCTTTGTACAACACTTGCAGACACCCAACACACTTTCCTTTCACCCCCATGTGTTAACCTAGCTGGTGTACTGAAAGCTTAGCTCACATTGAGGAGACACTGGTGAGCTGAATACTCTCTTCTGGCTGATAACAGGGAGTTTCACCCAGAGGTTTTCCTTTAGGGAACAGCAAGATTCAAAATTCACCACACAAGAGACAGGCCATAGAAGCTGGCATTAACTATTGCTACAGCAGAGAAGATTCCCCTTTCAAATCCTGAAGAAGGTGGCTGGATTTCCTTCTGCCTTCACCAAAATTTGGCCAAGTGCCACAAGCAGGCCCAAAAGAGAATCGGGCACTTTACAAGGTGACATTCCCCCATTTGGCTCCAGCTCTGACAGCCCAGGGCCCCCATCCCAGAGGAGCTGCGAGCACCAGGAACAGGTCTGGGGACACTGGGAGCAGGACGGGCTGCAAGGGGAAGGGGCACCCAGAAGCAGTCCTGTGTGGATGTTATCTGCACCTGCGTAAAGCCTTATTTATCAGTCCAGCACTTCTTGGCACCCTCTGTGGATGGACAAATTACAGCAGAGGAGACTGTGCTTTGTGTCCAGGCCTTTGCAAACAAGGGGGAGCAATTTCCATTGTCAACATTTCAGCAGTTTTGTCCCAGTCAGCTTTATATTGTCTTTAGTAGCACCAGCACATCCCAAGATGAAGACCCTGATATACATGGTGTAGGAGATGGTCATGGAGCCACTTAAGCCCCATCTAAAGTGAGACAGAGGCCACCACAAAGTCTGATGCCTGGACTGGCTCCCTCTGGTTCACCCATGCAGATGGACAAAGTCACTGTTAGCATGACACGATGCCCTAGCTGGAGAACAGGAGACACAGTAATGTTAAAACCAACTTCATTCTGATTCAGAGCGAACAGCTAAGGATGCTACACAGGCTTTTCCTGGTGCAGCCCTGGTGGGAGCCTCTTCAGCACCTCCAGCAGTATCCTCAGGCCATCAGGAGCAGCATCTCTGCTAAAGCGAACAGAAACCAAGGAAACATCTCTGGACACTGAACTTTGGGTGAGAAGGAGGACCAGGAGCTTGCCTCCTAATTGCAGTTACCTGTGGTTTAAAAATCAAAGAGGGACTTGGGGGCTGAAGAGGGGCAGGGAAGTGAGAGCAGAATGAGAGCTCCCCTTAGCTTTGGCTCCTGTCTAGTGTGAGCACTCAACACTACAGCTGTGCTGTGGGGAAGTGCAGCTGGTTTCTCAGTCACATATGGTTTGGGTTTGGGTCTTGGGGGGGATTATTTTATTTTATTTTATTACATTGCATGCTAGTACCCTTGGAAACCAAAACTTGTCATCCTGCCCTCATGTTTCCCTTCTGCAGCAGCAGAGAAAGGGGTGCTGCAATTCATGCCTTCAGCTTTGCTTAAAGCTTCATAAAGTATAATACCCACTTTTACTACATTATTATTCTCATTTCTGCTCAAAATGGCTTGGTAAAAGCATAAAGTCTGAGACAGTGAGAGGTGCAGAATAGAAATCTCTCAGCCATCGCCATTCCATGCTGAATGCAACACCCTGACCAAGCTTTAGGACATGACATACAAACACCTCAGGGACCTTCTGCATGTCCCAAACTGGTCACTATCCTCATGCTGAGCAGGCAAAAAGCCTCTGCTTGAGGTGACAAAGCTGCTGCTGGCTGATGCGCAGGAGAGGACATGCTTCCCCAGGCACAACAGGCAGCTGGGAATAATTTGTGCTACCTGGAGCTGCAATTAAACCCCAAGGCCCAGAAGTATTTAAGTACTTCAGGGCTCTGGGGTTTCTGGGTGTGTGGCTAAAGGCTGACGTTGCAGTGGTGCACCCAAGGAGGGAAAGGGACATCCAGGCTCCTTCCAGAGAGATCCGAACCTTTCTCAGCAGTGGGATTTATTTCACTTTGAGCATCTGTAGCTGATTTAGCCATATCTGAAATCGCTGCTGATCACCTCTAAGTGCCTGGTGGAGAGCAGGTATGCCCAAGACACAATTCCCTCACCTGATGGACACATCATGTAGGACGAGAGGTCTCACATCCTTCAGTTCTTTTTCCTCCCTGGTGGCTACAGAGGATGTGGGACAGCCATGAAAGAGTAATCCCACTCCACGGGGGCTTTTCAGCAGCCTCTGCCCTTTAATCCACCAGGAAAAAGTAAAATATGATCACTTGCACTACTCAAGCTGAAGAAGTTTGGGGAAAAATTCTATTTTTGAAAAAGAAAACATACCTGCCACAGCAACAGCCTTTTCTACTGCGCCATTTCAACTCTGTTTGCAAAAGGTTGAAAGAAAGGAGGCCATAGAAAAAAAAAAAAAATCTCTCTTTTTTTTTCCCTTGCAACAAAATTTAGACAGCCAAACCCTGCCTTTCTCACTGGCTGCAATAAATAGGTCATCACATATGTCCTCTCTGGGAGAGGGCTTACAATATGGAAAACTGGACAGGGGCCTCCTAACACCGCTCCTTGGGCCATCCACCCATTCAGAAGACAACAACAGGACATGCTGCGCCTCTGCACCCGGCCACAATGACCTGCCCACACCTGGGACCCGCACTGCTTCCATCACGCTGATCTGGAGAGCGGCCCAAACCCTGCCCCAAGGAAACCACAGCTCTCCTGGTGAAAGGGAGCTAGGAAATAGTTCCTTCAGATCAAGTTCAGCTCCTAATCAAAGGCAGCTACAAAGGCAAACTCGGAGTTTAAATCAGACCTTGAATCCACAAAACACTTTTCAGCTGCATGGCGTCAGGACTGGAAAGCTCTTGAGCGCTGGGGGCAGACGGCCACGGTGTGTGCCTCTGCTCCATGCTGACCTGCTCCCATGCCACCCCTGTGGGGCAGAAGGCTGTTGGCATCCTCACCTGCTAAAAATATCCAAGGCTGGAAGTTAAATTAAATATTTAGCAGTTGCATAAAGGCACCTTGGGATGAAAGCATTATGGATACAAAGCTGTCACCTTATTCCTTCATCATCATATTTTTTTATGTAGCAGACTTGTCTTGTTGGCAAGGCAACTTCGCTGTTTTAAACCCAGCCTCATAAATCTCATTAGGACACCTTTTTTAAAGCTATCAGTGCCAGAACACAGAAATACACACCCAGTGCACTCTGCTCCAAGTCCCTTAGGACTCTTCTCATCATCACTCTTGCAGGAGCTCGTTGGACATTGCCCACTGAGATGTTTCACATTGCCTCCTGTGACACTACAGCAGGACCAACATGCAGACCTTGCTTCCCTAGAGAGGCTCCTGCTGACTTTAAACTTGCACTGGGTCGCTGCACATCCAGAGTTTCCCCACCCGTTACAAACCCAACAAACCGAACTCATTCGCCAGATTGCAGCCAGGCAGAGCTCCACGCTGGCAGACTTGGCTGGGCTTCACTCCAGCTTACGCAGCCCGGATGGATGAAAGGGTTTTGCAAAACCATTGCTATTTAGACCAGTCCCTACATGTGCCACGGCAGCTTTTCTGGATGTGCCACCACACTCCCTCTACCAGGAGGGGAGGGTGGACTGGCTCTGGACATGGTGGGGTCATGTTAACTGAGATGCTTTAAATCAAACTCCTGGTTTTCCAGAAGGAGAGCAGAGGAAACTAATCCTACAGTTCAGATTTATTTATTTTTTAAATGCACAATGTTGTATTTCTGGGGAATCTTTAATTTAAATTGATTAAAGAATGGTCCCCTGTAGTGATCTACTCTTGAAAATACCTACGCAAGGAGTAATCTAGCACGCTGGCAGCACAGCACGCTCACAGCACATCTCACGTGAGTCTGGAGGACTTTGACAAACTGTCATCGTGGAGATGCTTCCGTCTGCAATAACACAACCAATGTAATTTAGTGGTGGCTTTGCCCTCCCATACACACTTTCCTTTTTCATGCATGTTGCTTCCATGATGCTTTATGGCACGTGGCCCGCAGCTGCTTCTCAGAGCGTGCCAGTGGCCTCCGGGGAGCAGGGACGTACCTGGCCTTCCTGAGCAGCAGCTGCCTGGCCCAGATGCAGCTTTGCTGGAGATAATTTTTTTTAAGGGAGCTCAGATCCCTCTCCTAGAAGCTTGCTGGCCACAAGTGGATTAAATTGGTTCAGGAATAAGGTTTTGGAGGCACGGGGTTTGCTCTGCAGGGCAGCTCTGCCTCCTTCATCCCTGCTTGCTGTACACTGGCCACTAAGGCAAAAGGAGGCAGTGTGGGCATTAAAGAGAGGAAAAAGCCCCACCGTACTTCAGCTCCTGGTTTAGAACACATCCTCTCTTTTCACACCAAATCCTCCCCATTTTCCCCATGCTTCAGCCCCAGAGCATCATTCGCTGCTTTATTTATGCTGTTCCATTCTGCAAATAGAAAAACCTGTCTGTGCTCGTCAGCGGATGTCTGCATTTCTGTCCACTGCAGCTCAGCCCCATCCAATTAGTGCCACACCGCGCACCTACCCGCGTGGCTGGGAAAGGCGGCTCGGCACGGCCCGTGGCTACATAATGCATCACACCTCGCCTGCTTCTGGCTGCCTTGGGTTAGCTGAACCCAATGAATATTTCAATAGGCTCTGCCTGCCCAGGATACTATTAATTTTGGAGTCCCTCTAATCCAATTCCTTTTCCTCCAAGTGGGTGGTGATTATTAATTTCACAAGCTATGCTTCCATCAGCTCCTTCCTAGTCCCTTGTGGCTAAGGAATATTAATCCACATTCATACTGTCATTCAGCTGCCCAGGAGACTCTGGTGTGAATAGTATTATTATTAATACCATTGCTTCACATGTGTTTAAAGCGATTTAAAGGCACACAGGCGGGTTGCAAAGGTCATTCAAAGAATAGCACCTCAATGTTTATAGTCAGAGCAAAAACTGGGGCTGGTGCAATGCTAATACTCTGCTTTTTGTGGAGGTTTCTCACGTCTGGTACCTGCTGATGCTGGTCATGCCTTGGCAGGGCACAGAGTCCCCCAAGGAGGTCTGCAAGGAGCAGATCAAATGCAACCTTGCTCCCAAGCCCCAGCAGCGAGCAAATAGTGTTGTCCTCTCTTTTGGGGAGGCAGAAAAGGAAAAAAGGTCTAAACGAGATCCTTCTAATTAAATAAACAAAGAAAATGCCATGGCACTCAGGAACGTAATCATTTTTGACACGTCAACCTTATTATCAAATTCACATGAAATTAAGCAATGCATTTGTGCTCTGATTTAAGGGGAGAGGGGATGAAGGCAGAGAAGAAACCCTCTCCCAGCAGCCAGGTTTACGCAGCTAGGCGACGCACATCATAATCAGGTTATCTCACCAAGGGATCTGACAAAGCATCAAGGACTTCTTCAGCATGGGGCACCAAATGGCAGAAAGGTAAACAGGAAGAATAAAAGCCAAGAAATGCAGTGGCTCCAAATATTCACAGCCCAGACATGCAGAGCCTCATTTCAGGTGGGAAACACTTGACTTTCCAACTGTCGCTGTGTCGAGCTGCCAGATGTCCCCAAACCTCCAGCCCCTGCACACACAGAGCTCCTTCACATTGCATGGGACACACCTGGGCTGCACCATCCCCCCACTGACCCTCCCAAACAGCAAACCAACACACCAAGGTGCTCATTGCTGCAAGCAGCCTCCTGGCAGATGCTTGCTGAAAACCGTCCCTTCCTTTGCCTTTCCAGCCTCAGAGCTCCTCTTAGTTCTTCCTCCATCCCCACCTGCAGAGCACAAGCATTCAACAGCTAATTACATCCTTCTGGCATTAAGCCTTTCCTTGACTCCTGTCAAAGGCCTCAGCACCCGCTGGCAGGGGGTTTAACCCCAGGCTGCTGGAACTGGAGGCAGTCAAACACCTTGTCCTCAAGTCCTTGCCCTCGGGTCACCCGCTCCATGAGTGCTTCCCTAAGCACTTCCAGAGCACCCCACCCCACTAACATCATGCCAGGCAGTGGTCTTGTTACCCTCATTAACCCAGATGAGATGTTTGTAGGGGCTCCCAGGAAGATCTGCTTCAGCGACCCTGCTGTAAGGCAGACCAGAATCAGCCCCGAGGGCTGCACAGGTGCTGTTTTGTGGCCTTCCACCTCAAAAGAGCATCTGAACTCCATGCTGCTTGTTCAGACCTTGAGCTATGCAAGACACGCTTCCCCCCCATGCCATTATTTTGACAAATGGAGCTAATAGGGATGACTGTATTGCTGATATTAGTGTTTTGCATACAATGCCCTGCTCTAAATGAGCTTAATTACAATTCACACACACTGCAGATTAATGGTAGGCGAAAAAAAAAGGAGAACTGCTAATTTTTGTATGTGTTCTGCCTTGCAGCAACGGGCAGCCTTTTCCTCCTCGTCCCCACCCCAGTGAGCTCCTCGGCTGTGCAGGAACAGGTCCCGCTGGGACCCCCAGTGCAGGAACGGGGCTGGGCGCTGCAACGCGTGCTGCTGATGTCTTGCAGCCAGTGCTCCTACCAATTATACCTCTGTAAGTACATTGCAAATTCTTTGCAGCTACAGGAAATCAATTTTTCATACAGCAGGAGGAGGAAGCCAATCCACCGACGATAATGCCTCAAAGCTTGCAGCTCTGTGCGGGCGTGTGCTCGGAGCAGCTCTGCGCTGGGGTCGGATGCAGCAGCTCCCCCCTCGCTGTATGGGCAGAGCCATGAGCTGGGATCAGCGTCCACACACAGCATGTGGCATATATTTTATGAAAAATAGAAAGGCCAAATGAGCAAGGAAATCTTCTCTCTCCCCTTACATCAAGATTTTGCTGCTGATTTCAGTAGAAACTGATTTTATTTATTTATTTATTTTTATGCAGCTGAGTAATACCTGAGGTAGAGAGATGGCTTTCAGAAGAGATTTAGAGCCCAGATCCCATTCTTTTAAGTGATATGTGCATTTGGGAATCAAAAATGTATGCAGCTTCACTTGAATTTAGGTTCGTCTATGTCTAAGTAACATTTCAATGGCACCTGAGGCTGTTTCTGGTCATCATTCTGGGACAGAGTGGGCAAACGCCCAGGGTGTCTTTAGAAACACTTTGGTGGAATCTTCTCTTGAAGGCCAATTTGGCAATCCAAGGAATCTTTTAAGCTGTGCCTGAAACTTTGTGAAAGTCCTATTTCAATTTGCCTTTTCCAAACATGCACATGATCTCTAAGCTGAGCCTGCACTGAGTGCTCAGCAGCAGGACCGGTGCCTGGTGCTGCTTTAATAGGACTTGACCCATTCTGGGAGTCTTGACCTGGAGACGAGCCTGGAGCTGGTCCTGCAAAGGGCCTTTCCTTCTGGCCCAGGAACGTGCTGAAACTCCCTCTGAAATACACTGCCATTCATTACAGAGTGAGAGATTTGAACATATCCTTAAGTGTTGGCTGTGGAGATATTTAAGCAGCTGATCATTACTTGTACTTGTAAAAGGCAATAAAAAGGAAAAATTAAGCCAAGAGTGATGATCTCATTCACTTTTATTAAGGGAGCCATTAATTCTGGTGTGACGTGGGTTGACAAAGGCCTGCTCTCGCACAAGCACTAGTTTTGTCTGAGGGCATCCTGGGGAAACCTGGAGCAGGGCGAGCAGCGCTCTTCCAGAAATAAGCTGGGTTTTAGACCTGTTTTGTCTGCAGGGAGTGGGGAGGTCTCAGGGCTACAGAGGATGTAAAAGTGGTAAAAGCTCGAATCCAGCTTTCCCTGCAGAGAGGTTTGGTATTGATGTGCCCTTTGATTGTAGCCCAATTCCTTCAGCCCTGGCCCAGTTTCCCTATTACAAAACAGAGATTACAGCCATAGCCCTTCTCACAGCATCAACCCATGGATTGCAAAGCACTGTTTTATTTGCTATCTATAATTAGCAGCAACAAAACTCCCTGATACCATCACAACAGAAATGATGTGTAGAGAGCAAAAGGCAAGAAACTGGTTGCAACAGCAGGCACCCCGCTCAGAAGCACACTGCTTCAGGCCTCTGCAACCACGCCACTGGGGCCTCGGGTGTTAGAGGCAGGGCAGGCACCAGTCTGTGCTGCTGTGAGTGGAAACATGAAGGGTTCTGGATGTCTGGACCTTGTCTCCATGCCTCCCCAGTGCCAGAGGAAAGCCAGAATGTTTTATGAGGTGTATGACAGCCATAACTCTGTCCTGTTGGGTTATTTCCTGGCAGTGTGCATCTTGCTGGACCGAATACCTTTGGCTTTGCCCAGGGCCTCGGTCCCCCCGTCATTTACCTGCCAGGAAACTTACCCTCCCTCTTGGTGACTACAGTTTAATTAATGAGCCTTTCCAAGGCAGAGGATTGATAGACTTTCAGTTTAAGAAACACCCTCCCCTGCCATCCCCAGGTGCAGGGAGGTACCAGCACCATGATGTCCATGTGCCCCAGCACCAGGCCCTGCCCTCACACACCCGGCAGGAGATGACCAGGCTCCTGGAGACACTGTTACCCTAAAAAGGAATCTCGCTTTTAAGGTGTAGCTTTGCTGCTCTAGCCTCCTCACAGGCATGTTTTACTGTGTCAGCCTTGTGCTAATTTTGGAGAAAGCCAAAAGGAAACCTGCCTGCATTTAGCTGTGGAACTGGGTGAGCCGAAGGGAGTGAGGGAAGCTCAGCACCCAAATTTCAGCCAACCTCTGCCCTCCGGGCCTTTCCACAATCCCTGGACTTGCTCAACCAAGACCACAGCTCTACTGACAGAAGCATTTATGCTTGGCACTAAAACAGGTGAGCAGGGACGGGGATGTCCCTGTGCACTCGGATGGGTTTAGCTGAGATCACAGCTGTGTTGCCCGCGTGCTGCCTGTGCCTTGGGGCTGGCCGGTCCCTTCCCACCACACATGCTGCACCCACCAGCCCATTTCACAGGCTGCAGGCATGCACTCAGGCCCTTGCACATCAGCCTTTGTCCCCTGGAGAAGCCTTGGACGCACATTCAATTTGTTAGCCTACATAGCTGCCTCCAGCCAAATGCAGAAGTGCCCAAAGTAGCATCTAGGAAATGCAGATTTATCCTTATAACCCTTCTGTGAGGTCCTGCTCACCTTGCTTTGCCCAGGAAGGCAGCTGAGGTGAGGAAAGGCCAAGCACCTTGTAAGACATTCACAACAAATCCCACCACACTGTGCCAGTCTTCCAAAATCCCACTGCATTTAGCGGCAGCAAAGGAAGAAACACGATTTTCCAGCGTGCTTTTTCTGCTGTTAGGACTGAAGTTTCTATAGGGGAAAGGCCTATATAGGCCTCCTGCCCTCTCTGGAGGCAGGAGAGAAGCATGCATCCCCAGCAGCCACAGAAGAAATCACAGAATGTATGGGGCTGAAGATTATCATTTAATAGAGCTGAGCCAATCCATTCATAATTTAATGATTTAATTGATGACCGCAGCAGAAAGCTGATAAAAGCACAGCCTATAAACCACCTTTTGCTCTATTTATTAAGTGCAATGGCACCATATATTGAACTGAATATATTTGAATGTAAATTGGGCATTCTTTAGAATACAGATGATTATTGCATTTAATAACTATTTCTGTTATAGCTATCTTAGATTAATTTAGCACCACTCCCGTGACAGAAGGCAAAGTAGGCAACAAGCACACACAGTTTTGAGTGGCTGCTCCTGCTATTGCAGAGGGATCCCTTTAGCCCAGCCAGTAAGGAAGGGGGCAGAGCAGTTGCTTTGTGTTTCCCCATAATTATATCAGTCTTTTCCCAATGCTTCACCATAGCACCACTCCTTGTTGTTGCTAAACCATCCCAGGGCCCCAGTTCAGCCTTTTGCTCACAGGGCTCTGCCACTGCAGCCAGCTTTCCACATGGAGCTGCAAAAGCCATCAAATAAGTAAGAACAAGGTGGGAATCGTAAAACACTTTGCTGTTGGCAAATATGTCTTGCATTTGTTTAGGAAACATAATTCATTGCTCCGCTCCTCATCCCACCCTGAGTGATTCCTCCTTTTCTACCACCCGAGCAAGCAGCTGTTATCCATCTCTGTGATGGCCCAGTGGGGCTGCAGAGCAGGGCATCGCCCAATGGAGCAAAGAGCAGCAGCACCAAGAGCCCACACAAGCTTTGTGTAGTGCAAAAGGTCTGCAGAAATGTGATGGCTGAAACGCACTAATGCCCAGCCTGGCCTTCATGCAGGAAGCTTGAATACACAGGGGAGTTTAGAAGCTTGTAAAACACCCTGTCATTAAGCAGGTGATGCTGTACCAGCAAAATATTTTGAGAGCATCGATGCTGCTCACAGCTGTACCCAGAAGAGAGTTATTCTGCTCAGGTTATGGCTTTTAGTGTCTCTTGTAATCTGATTTGATGTTGTGCTGACGCAGGTGTTGACAATGTCCCTTTCCTCTCCCCCTTTCAAAGGTTCATGGACGTCTGGAGCACAACTGCTGAGTGAATTGCAAGGCCAGGGCTCTCGTCCTGCAGAAATTGGTAGGGAAAGCATTCATTAGGAAACACCAAGATTGCGTTAGACATGCAGATTATGGGTACGATTTGAATAGCAATACTTTGTAGCAAGATACTATTATGCATTTATTTGCACGTGGTATAATAAAGATGACAATCAACAGATTGTGTCAGAAGCAGGGGCATTCAGAAAGGATTTCAATTTAGCAGAAGAGCCAGTACCTTGTTAACTCCTGACATCTGAAAATAGCCCCCAGATGCTTGCAGGTTACCTTGCCTAGGCTGACACACCATCTTCATTTATATCATGTCAGTACAACGGTCGGAAATACTTACTAACTGCTAATGCTTCAGAGAAGAGGGATAAAGTTTCCTTTGTGTTTTGTTCAGTAAAAAGTAACTATTTCAGTTTCCCTCCGTTCCTCCCTGCTCAAGAGGTTTGTGTCTCCTAAGCAGAGGTGACCCTGTGATAATGCCCCCGTTCAGCTGGAGGAAGCTGCTCAGCTGCATGCAAATATTCCCACCAGAATTTCAAGGGCAGCAGAAAAGTCCTTCTGAGTTTGTGTCAATGGGGAACGATGACTTTTCAGTTACACAAACATGGAGTCTCGTTAGCCAGAGTTGACAATGCCTGCGGCTCCTCTGTGGCCCTTTTTCACAAGATATTCTCTGGCAAATGCACTGTGAGATGAAAGCTATTGCCATCTCACAAGCGCACCATACACACGCTCCAGCCACTAATATTCTTATCACCATGGCATACAAATGAACATATTTATCTACCCTACAAGCAGCTGATGTTAGTGCTAGAGAGTGGTTCATTACGAGAGACAACCCATGGTCAACATCCATGGTCAAACCCTTGTGTGTTTGCAGGCTGTTACTCACACACAGTGTTCATTGGGGAAACTGAGGCACGCTTTGGCTGTAATTTTTAAATGACACTGACCAGAGAACCACAGAACAGCTTGGGCTGGAAGGGACCTAACGGTCATCCAGTTCCAACACCCTGCCATAGGCAGGAATGCCACCCACCAGATCAGGTTGCCCAGGGCCTCATCCAGCACCTCCAGGGATGGGGCATTGACAGCTTCTCTGGACAACCTGTGCCAGTGCCTCACCACCCTCTGAGTGAAGAATTTCCTCCTAACATCTAATCTAAACCTTCCCTCTTTTAGTAGCTCCCTCTTTTATAAGGTCTAACATGAGCTCCTGTTCTTCAACACCCAAAGACAAGTGGGTGGAAATCACAGGAGGTCGTCCCCTGTCCCTGTGCCATCACCTCTAGCTTAGCCCTGTCCACTCAGCTCACCCTGTTGCCCCCACTCCCCTTGGCCATGGTGCTGTGGGATATGAAGTGCTTGCTTGCATGGGCATGAAGCCCATGCCATTTCCATAGGTGTTCAATGAAGATGAAGGTAATAGCTGATCTTAATCCAGACTCATTTTGTATCTGCAAGTGGATATGCTTTAAATCAGAAAAGACAATACATCAACCTCCTGTACATTTCACTTTCCATCCTCCTAATGAATGAAGCCTAATTATGAATTTCTAATTTCCACTGTTTACACAAAGCATTTTTGCTGTATTTCCTTTTGGCTTTCTGTCTTCAGAAACCATAAGGGTTCACATAGCCCCTGGTGCCTCTATGCAACAGGAAACACAATCAAATAAGGAAATTTATGTAAACCCTGGCTTTGCAAGAGGAAGATTTGCTACTGTGTGTGAGTTGGCAATGAATAGGCTCTTATAATGTATTCCTCATTGCTTTCCTCTTCCTTTGCAGACAGTCAATACCCTTGAGAGAAGTTAATTAGATCCGCTTCACTCTGTTTGGTCCTACCACTCTGAGATCTGAATACAGGGGAGAGGGAAATCCCAGCAAAGCAAATTGACTCTATTAGAGTAGGAGACCACTGAACAATCACTCCCATTGTCTATGATCACAGAGGATGATCTACTTTAAAAGCAAGCATGAAAATGTTATAACAATTATTTTAAAACATTTGTGCAAAATCCCAGTTCAGAAACAGGATGCGAGCAGAAACTTAAAAAGGAGCCGTTTTCCAAGGCACCAGCGTGTGCAGTGTGTTCACCGCTTTGTGCCTGATTGCAGCTGGTTGAAACCACTCACTGCAGATATCAGTATTGCTAAGTAACCATTTGCACATCAAACTAATGAAGGTGATAACATGTACAAAGCAGGTATCGAAAATGTGTGTACTTTTTCTGTATTGCTGTAGAAGTGACCAAATGGAATGAAAATGTGCAATAAAATTGCACACAGTTGTGGGTTGGTTTTTGTTTGTTTGTTTGTTTGTAAAGACAGCTTATAAAGCTGACAATTCAGGAATACTCAGCTCTGGTTTTCTTTCCTTTTTCTATTTTGTATTGTAATTTGTCATCCTGTAGATAAACAGACCGAGCAGCTATGAGAATAGCAAAAAGGACCCTCAGATCAGCTGTCTGTACCTAAAACTCTTCTTTTAATCAAACAGTCCCCAGCAAATGCTCGTAGAGTTCCAAATCCAGACCCCATGGGACTTGTGCAAATATGAGTGACCAAATCAAACCTCAGCTGGATGTTGTTGACCTGGTTACAGTTAAGGCAAATGAACACCAAAATGAGCGAAACTTGCCTCAAATCACGCAGGAAATCAGTGAAAATCGCTCAGATCCTGAGCTCCACCGGGTCCTGTTCAGCTGCCTTTGCCTCCTGACATACACTGTTACGCAGAACAAGTCTAACACATGCTTTTATAGGGCAGAAATACTTTCTTTGTGGTGCAAGTTTCTTTAAGGACTTAAGTGCAGTCAGAATTAAGATCCCCTTTGTCTCAGTTTTCTAAGGTAAAAAGACAAATGCATCTGGGTGTGCCCGAGAGAACAGCCCATAGGTACCAGTGCTCATTAGGATGAGCTGTGAGCAATTTTAACCAGATTTGACAGAGGGGCAGACGTCTCAAAGGCACTAAACTCCTACCGATTTTTAAGTCATTTTTAAGTCATTTTTCACATGAGTTGTTGAAGACTCTCAGCTAAGTCCCCGGCACTGTGCCAGTGGGACCCCTTGTCCTGCAGTTCAAGCTGCAGCCCCTTCAATAGATGCTTCTGATACAGAAAGGAAGCCCCCCTCTAGTTTCCGTCAAATGCTGGGACAAATTCAGCCTCTGGGATCACAATCCTGTTAGAGACCATGAAATAAAACCCTGTCTGTGAGGCACTAAATACTCACTGGTGTTAGGAAGGAGTAAGTCATATCACACGAGATGCTCAGAGTATTTTACTGAAGCCCAGCACCAGGAAGCCTTGTTATTTCTAGCCAGCCCAGCCAAGGGGTAATGGAAATGACCATTGGGATGAATGGGAAAGGACTGATTTTTGCTTGTTATAAAACACCTGGTGCAGACACAGAGCAAGAAGAATTACATGGCTACCAGCTAAAGCTAGAGGAAGATACTTTACTACACCCCATCTCCTGCCCCGGACCCATCACTTTAGGTAAACATCATAAATTAGCTCTTGGGCAGAGGTGAACTGGATGGCTCAACAAAAACCAAATCACCTGAAAATACAATTTCATATATGCACAATATGCATTTTATGGTCTCCCTTAATCTCACTGTTAATACATCACGTTGCCCTACAGACGCTGCACCATGGCAATGCCTGCACGCTTCATGCACCTGCTGCTGTCCTGGTGGTTGCAGACCCCAGCCTGCACATGTAAGCAGGACCAAGGTAGGATAATGCCTTCTCCAGGCACATCTTTTAGCTTTGCTGCTGGGTTTGGATGGAATCCATGCTTCTGTAATTCATTCTTGGTGCAGCAAAGGTGCCCAAGGGAGGTGCCAGATCCCAATGGTGGCAGGAGCTGCATGAACCCAAGGAGATGGGTCCGGTCCCTCTGTGTTTCCAGCCTGCTCCGCTTGGAGTGGTTTCCACAGCACCTTACCCACATGTCTTAGGCAAGAGATTTTTAATACTTCCTTTGCCTCTGTTTTTCTGTCCTTGTTTCCCATCAAAGCTTCGTAACAGCAACCACCATCCCTCTGGGTAGGATTAGAGCCCTGTTTTTCTGAGCCCTTATTAGCAAAAGTTTAAAAATGCTTCTTGGAGAGCTCGAGTCCCAGCCTAACTCTGCCGTGCTTTCTCACTCCTTGAGATCAGAGGCTGAAGTTGCAGCTCCCAGACAGGCAACCTGGCCTGAACACGAGCTGACTGCTTGCTCTCACTGCCCACTGCCCCTTCCCAGAGCCAGGCAACAATACTCATTTCAAAAGGATTGCCAAAGGGCAGGCCTTAAAAACAAAATAACACTCCCCCAAAAAAAGGATAGGCTGGGTCCTCTGGAACAAACCTGGTACTGATGAACAGGGTGAAGAAGCAGCATCACCCTCAGGCTCAGCTTTGCTTTTGTCAAAGCTTTTTGTTGTAAGAGATCATTTTAGTGTTTCTTGGTTTTCTTTTTTTTTTTTTTTCATTTTTTTCTTTTTTTTTTTTTTTTTCCTTTCCTTGAATTATAAGCTAACACTTTCTCTTATTGCATGCCTGCAAATCCTGCCTTGGAGAGGTGGTATTTCTGGGCAGAGGGCAATGAAAAGGAGAAACAATTAGGATTACATTTTCACTTCCCATCTTGGTCTTTTCCACCTCTACTCACCCACAAGGGCACACACCGGTTCCCAAAGCCAATTTCCTCTACAGTCAGAGGCAGCCATGCTCAGGGGCATTTTGATGTGCTCAAAGCACAAACTGTAGCTTCAAACTGCCAGGGCAGCCTGCAGGCAGGCAAGCAGCGGGCTGGCACCATGCAGGCACGACACGGAGGCTGATGGAGGCTCACAACCATCACTTTGGCCATTCCTGAAGATGCCCCCTCATCCATAATGCTGACAACGTGTCACCTCCGTTCTTGTCATGGGGCCTGGTACAAATATCACCCTTGAATTGTCCCCCGGTCCCTGAATTAGCAGTGTGCATTCGCTTTTTGCCCTTTTCAGCATTGAGTGCTGTGGTAGGCTCCTCACCTCCTCCGCTCCCCCCAGAGTCCCACTAACCTCTGGGGAAAGGGACGAAACAGCCAGCCAATAAAAATAGGAAATACTGAAAAGGTCAAATCACACTATTACAATAAATTACCATAATTCAGAGTGTAAATCAGGCATTAAAATGATGATATGTTGCAAGACAGAGATTGGCATTAGACCTGAAAATGGCACAACATTAATGCAGTCTGAGGTCAAAGATCCAGCTGGGAAATGGTAAACATTTTAAAACTAGACCCTTATCGCTATAATCTTGTGATCTTCTGAGGCTGTCACGTCAGGCATTACTGAATGATGGAAGCAGCACATTGCGCTATGATTTATTTTCCATACTAAAGACTTCAAAGCCAACAAGTGGGGGTAATTGAAAATAGAGATACAGGCAGCACTGGATAACCTTTAAATGGTTTCCTTAAGCCATCGACAGCTTGCTGATTTGAGAGGGTGACATTTATTCTGCGTAATGTGGTAGCATCTTTTTAAATGCCTCTCTGCTGTGGCTAGGGCAGTGGACATTTAATGGAATAATAACAGCATTTGCAGTGACATTACCAGCATGGCAGAGGAGATCCTAAGGCACAGGGGGGTCAGAGGGCTGGGGCTCGTGTCACACTCCTGCCTCAGGTATCTTGGGTGATTTTGGACAGGTTTCCACCCCAGAAAGAGGAGAAACTGATCCTGTCCTTTGCACTCAGATAAGATGTGATAGTACTGATATTGGCAAGAGCTAAAGAGAATAAATAATGGGTAAGCAGGGTTAAAAAGCATGCCAAAAACACAGGAGGAAGGTGAGCTCCCACCTGCCTGGGGCTGGGGGGGGATGTGTCACCCGAGTTCACCACCACGTTACCGTCTCTGGTCTCCCCCAGGCAGCTGCTGCCTGCCTTTGCACACCGAGAGGCAAGCAGCACAACAGGGGTGAGCTCTGGGGGAGCCTCGGCAGGCAGAAATATTAGGCTCAGCACACCACAAAACCTAACCAAGGCACAGGTATGCATGCCAGGCCAAATCCTTCAGCTATTTGTTTTTTCCACAGCTTTCCTAGGTCTTTCCCAAGGCCTAGTCAGCCCTTAACACACCCGCAAATGCCGAACAAGGCCACCCCAGGGCTCGGCAGTGAGAATTTTTTCGCATTCAGGCTGGCCTTGAAGTATCCTGACTCCATCTCCTGCCCCCAAATCTCACTTCCAGTCCAGCACATCCCACTTACCCCCTGCACCAGGGCACAATGCAGCCAGGGATGTGTTCGTGCCTCCGTGCTCTTGGTACCATCTTGGGTGAGCCATTTGCTCACTGTGCTCTGGCCTATTCCTCCAAGATGCAGGAGGACACCTGACCAAGCTTGTTCTTTATCAAACCTGATGGAGCAACTCCGAGCTCAAAAGCTTGGGTTTTTCCATCTGGATGAGTCCAGCACAACATTTTGTACCTCCAGCATCCCCTGTCACAAAGCTCTGAGACAAACAATCCTTGCCCAGGTGGCTGCTCACAAGAAGCAAAGAAGCCATCTCTTAGCTGGAGACTGTGCAGCCTGGGGACACCCGAGGGGAAGATCTGTCCCAAAGTGGTCTTTCTCCCTTGTGCCACCCTGCAGACAACTTGGATAAATCCAAGGTACCAGCACGGAGGTACAACGGCATGGAGAACGAATCTGTCCTGCATCTACATCACTTACCAAGGGACAACAGCTGGGGGCAAAAAGTCTTCTGCCCCTTTTGTGTATTTGCTGGTTAGTAAAAAAAAAAAAAAAAAAAAAAAAAAAAAAAAAAAAAAAAA